>NW_006431075.1:1046056-1052631 GCF_000325575.1 Pteropus alecto
TAATTAGAAATAACTTAGCTGTCCATCAAGAAAGTTTAAATATATTATGGTATACTAATACTATGAAATATAATGCAGCTGTTTTAAAAACTGAGGTAGTTCTATATAGTGATATTAAGAGATTTTTTTCAAAACATAGTGTGAAGTGAAAAATGCAAATTGCAGAATCAAATGTAAAAAGTGACCCATTTATATTTAAAAATACAACTATTAGGTGTACACTTATGTATATATTTTTGGACACACATAGAAAAAGGACTAGAAGAATACGCAGAAAACTGAACTGTATTTACCTCTGGGGAGGAGAATTTGGAATGTTGAGAAAGAGAAGGGAACTTTCCTTTTTTATTCTGTGTACTTCTATATAGTTTATATCGTTTACAGTATAATTGTATATTACTTATCTTATTTTCTCCCCATATTTTATTTATCTTTGACATTCATTCATTCATCTATTCATTTATCATCCACTCAGGTATTATTATTAATCTATTCATCAATACATCTATCTATCTATCCATCTTATTTTTAATGCATTTCAAAATAAATTGCAGTATTACTCTTATTTTTAAAAATACAATAAATAGCAATAAAAGACATTATCACTACTTATTATGGAGACTTTGCAATTAAGTAATGTGAGAATGGGGTGGTGTACACTGGATGCTAGGAAAGGGAAGATAAAGATGGCCAGGGTTTCACTGGGTAAACCCAAGGCAAAGAGCTCTCTGCAAGTAGAAAGAAAAAAAAAGCACCAATCTGCTAGGTGTTAAGGGCAGAGCAATGGTCACTGGAAATTGGAAAAAAAAATGTTGATGGAGGATGGAAAGGAAGGAAAAAGAGAATGAGAGGGTTGAGAAAGAAAATATCCAAAGAATTCAGCTCAGTGACATTCCTATTGATTTTCCTTTACCAAGGACAGAAGCCCTGATATGGAGGGAGAGAATTCATTCTCCAAAGGCAGCAACATGTAGCAATACAAGGGCACTGTTTGAGAAACTACTAAGTGAGGAAAGCTGTACATACTATCTTTGGTCCCTTCCCCCATTCACCTAGTCCCACTCCCTAGTCCCATGGGACTAGGTGTTTTGTTTTGTTTTTGTTTTTGTTTTAAGCCGTCAGTTCAAAATAGATCCTAGCTTTATTACTTCAATTCTAGACAAAGTCTCTTGGTCTTAAATTGATTAATTCAACCAGAGAGGATAAAAGTCATCATCTTTCATAGATTTTTAGAGCTAGAAAGGACCTGAGAAATCGTTGAGGCCAGCCTCCTCCACTCCCATACTACAGGTGGAAAACTGAAGCTCACAGAGAGAAGGGGATGTGATAGAATAAAAGTCTCCTGACTAGTAGGTCAAGCTTCCTTCCATCTCCGCGGTAGGATTTTCTGTGTTTCTCCATTATCACCAGCTCATCTCAGAAACTTGGGTCTACTCTTGATCCCAATGGTGGTCTCCAAACTCCTTTCCTGAGTGAAGTTCATCATTAAATCAAGTCTCATGATCCGGAAGACTTTACCAACCCTCCACTATGCCCTCTGTCCATCAGCCTCAGACAGTCAGAGAGACTTACTCCCAATCTGCTAGCCACTTCCTCCACCATCCCTGAATATCCAGCAAGGCCAGCCACTTTGGCTCCTAGAAAAGAGCCAGATCTATGCATAATTCATTGACAGCTATCTCAAGGATGGGCTATTCTAGCCTTATAGTGTTTGTTCTCTGTTGGCATTGGGAGGCACTGTGTACCATGAGCAGTCCATTTGTTCAAGTTCCCCAAGAGGGAGCTACTGCCATTCTTAAAATACATGAACAGAATGGAGATTGGATAAAGCATAGTACATTACAGGGGCTCTACTCAGTGACATGGCTATTTGCTCATCAGCACTGTGAGCTCACAAATCAGACATGGCTCCCCAGGAGCAAGTCCAGAATGCCTGGGTCTGATGTTCAAAGACTCCCTTTACAACCTCAACTTCTATTTTCTTTTTTGTTTCAGCAGTCATGCTACCTATTAGCTGCCCCCTGCATATCCAGTACCTCCTTTCTCCCATGAAGGCATCTGCTCAGGAAAGCTCTCTCCCAGCTTCTGCTGTCATGCTCTGTTAGTATAAACTCTACTCAGAGTACTTCAAGGCCTACCACAAATGCCTTCTGAGGACTGCTCACCATCCAAACCAGAAATACTCATTTAATATCAGGAGGCCTTAAAGTTGCATGTCTCAGAAGGTAAACTGAGCTGCCTTTAGTGACCAGCTGAGCTTAGAACCCAGGGCTCCCAGTGTATTTTTACTACTCCACATGGCTTCAGATTTTTCTTCATCCCTCAACTCTAAAGCACCTTTCTGCCTTGTAATATGGCCTATTGTCCTTATATTCACCTTTCTCACAATAGACTTGAAGCTCCCTAAGAGTGGGAGCCTATATTATCCAGTCTTTTCTGTCCTCATTCCCAGTTTCTCAGTACAATGCACCATACCAGCAGATGCTCTGTACTTTTGCACAATAGACCAGGGCAATTGCCTTGGCAGTGACCAGAAAGCAATGTAGCTGCCTTAGGAAAATCCAAGTGACATCAAAGTGGCTCTGAAGTTTTCATCCTTCAAAGACCTTGACTGTTCAGAAATACTGTACCCATTGAAAGCCTATCTTAGTTGAATGGACATTAGAGTCACACTTTAGCCAATGAAAGAATGGAGCAGCATTTCATTCCCCTGAAGGGATCTATTTTCAAGTTGTCATGAAGCTCCAACTCTACAACTCCCATGAATGGAAGTGTTCAAGAAACCAAAGCCTAGTTTGTTTGGTTTTAATTTTTATTTTTGTTGGTCAAAGGGATCTTTTGATACTCAGTGAAGTCCAACTTCCCTGCTTTAAAGATGGAACTGGAGGTCCAGAGAGATGCTGGGACTTCTCTAAAGTCACAATATAGTGGGGGATATAATCTCACAATTCCTTGTGCAAGCCTCTTTCGACTGCACTAAATCAAAAGGTGGTTGTCAACAACCTCATCTTAACTTGAGATCAGAAAGAACTGAAACCTAGATGAGTGAGCAGTATCTCCTTTCACGGGGTGGGGGACGGGGATACAGTTTTTCTCTATTTCAAAATCCTGTCCTTGACTACCAGGCTAACTTACACATACACATCCCCTTCTTGTCAAAGGAAGGTATCTCCAGCTGCCCACATTAAACCAATCTAGACTTTCAAAACCTCAGCCTTCTCTCTATGTATCCAGCTGGAACAATAATCCTGTAAACGTGCATTTCTGCCAACCTGGTGGTTACCCAGAGAGGCTGCTTTTGCAAGCTGCCTAAGTGTAACCATTTCTTGCTAAGCCTGAATCTCAACCTAGGAAATCTTAGCATGGGTCAGTGAGGAGTCTGAATCTGAGCTCCCCCAGGGTCTCAGGTTCTTTCTGCTCTTAATACAAAACAAAACAAAAGAAAACAAAAACAAACAAACAAACAAAAAACCTGATTCATTAATTTAAGGTTCTGAAAGTTCAGGGTCTGAAAAGGCCTATTAGTTACATAATACAAATCCCCAAATAAGGCCTGAGTATCCTCCGCAATATAGCATCCACATGGTTCTTCAATCTCTTTTCTGCTTAAGGTGTTGCAGAAGTGTCCCAGCCATTCCATTTCAGCATTGAACAGATAGAAATCTTACTAAATGTTAAGTGGAATAATTCATGTAAAGTACTTAGTAAAATGCCTGATACACAGTAAAAGCATTCTTATTAGAAAGTTCTTCCTTATAATAAGTGTAATTCTGCCTCCTGGTTGCTTCCACCCTGTTGAATTCCTACCAATCTTTGGTTCTTCTTTCTGGGGCCACACAGGACAAACATAATTCTTTTCCACATGACAGCTTTACAGACATTCAAAGAGAGCACCCCTGTCCTGCTTCCCTTCCCTAACCATGACTCACTGCAAGACTACCCTCTACCCAACCAGATTTCAATTTCCTGCAGATAGGTAGCTTGAGAATGGCTTACTTTCTATGAAATTGTGACATTTGTCACCAGAGGGTGTTACTTGCTCTCTGCCTGGAGAGTTGGGCCTATAAAAGTGCACTTACCCTATGCCCTCGAGCCCCTTGTAATACAAGTAAAAAGTGAGCAGAGCTCAATACCTTGGAGAAGCCAAGTGTTGAAGAGTTCTGAGGTGATTGAGGCCCTCACGAGAGCCAACAGCTTTCTTCTGCCTTTGGTAGCTTCCCCACCCACTGCCCTTGGCTACTCACCTCCCCACCTCCTCTCTTCCCCATTTCCCTATCCCATCCCTACAGAAGGAATATTCAGGAGTTAAGTTTTACCCCACAATCTTAAATCCATAGCTAGCTTGGTGACTCATGCAAACTGTTGGTCCATGAGTTGTGCTGGGCGAGTGCGCCAGCTCAATTCCCTACCCTGGCGTGCCCCAGTAGTTTCTGTAAAGATCCTGGAGTAGCTCCTGTCTCTGCCACTTTCCCCAAGCTTGTGGCAAAACTAGGCCGTTCCCCTGGCAGCGCGAGCACTGGTTCCGTAAGGAGGTGGCAATGGGGCTTACCTTTCCACCCGCGAGGGGCAGCGCTCGGTTCGACGACTAAACCCGCGAGCGGGTGGGTCAGCACTTATGCTGCGCTTGCTTGGTCACGCTGTGCCACGCGGCAGGCTAGCTGACGGTCCCGCGTCCTGCGCAGTCTGGAACGGGACCGACCCACTGACAGGCGGCTGGTGCACCCAAGCGCCGCTGGCTGCCACCTTGCCCAAGCGAGAGAGCCGCCGCCGCGTTTCTCAGATCTCTCCTGGCGCCCAGCCGCGCCTCGCGAGGGCCGTGGTCGTTATCAGCAGGTTATGAGCGTGACTGGGAGAGGTGTATGCAGTGCCAGCTAGGGTCCAAAGAGGCCTTCATTCAGAGCCGCTCGCGACCACCGCACCCTTCCAGAGACTGGCCGCTGGGGTGGCGGCTTCTCCGGGTCACAATTGGCGGAAGATGGAGCCAAAGAGATGAGCGAAGGAGGTGGAGGCTGTGGGAGAAGGGAGGGGCCCCAACTCCGAAGTTCAGATCGGAACTCTGAGGCCCGCCGGGAGGAGGCTGGCGTAAGGCCAACGCGCACTCCCAGTCGCGCTCCCCAGAGGTGGATTTGGGCGACCTCGCTAAGCTCTCTCCTAGAGGTGGAGGCGCGAGCTCCTGAGCGAGGGTGCGCGCCAGCGACGGCGGCTGGTCCAACCAGCTGCGCGCTAATCTTCCCTCCCGGTCCCCACTGCCTGCTTAGGTCGCGCTGCCAGGTCTGGTAGACCAAACTTAATTACTAAATTCCCGGGAGCAAATGGCCAGGAAGGTGAGGTAAGGGGTCCTCCCTTCATAGGCCTTACTGAAGGGCCACCTGCGCTTGCCACCCGAGTGCGTAGCCCAGCGCCACACCCTCATTTCGGGACCCCGCCTTGCGCGGGGGAGTGACCTGGCAGACTTTCAGTGGGAAGGGGTTGGTGGTGGGAGGGCGCGACCAGCTGTAGACAACCTTTTTCCTGGATCCATTTAATCCACTCCTCGTAGTTTCCCGGCGATTGCGACACCCCCAAGAGGGCAGATTTCGCGCGTGTTAATCACATTGTGCATTTTTAAACCCTCTCCCCCTTTTTATTAGCTCTGTAATCACTTGTTTCCAACCAACAAGCCTGGGGTGGTTGAGAAAGGACAAGGCTAGAGAGGTGGGCCATGGAACTTGAATGGTACTTTCTTCTCAATTCTTGCCAACTGTGTGCAAGACGTTAGGACACAAGAGCTGTGCCTGCTGGAGATCACACCTCGGGAAACGCTAAGCTTGAACTATTGCTTGCTAAGTGGGAGGGACTGATTTGAGAATTTTCCAGGAGGGCTTAGTGGACACATCTGTTTTTAAATAGAGAAATTAGGCTAATCGACCTGGCAATTATACTAATAAATCTATACAATATGCCAGGGATTAAAACAAAACAAAACACGAATCCCTTCAGCACTCTAAAATATATCTGTTTAATGGAGGCAGTTGTGTGAGGCAGCAGTCCTCTTGTTAAACTTCCTGTAAAGTCTATCTGAAGACAGAAAAGCAATCATCCATGACAAATTAATGTACAGAACAAGTTTATCATGTAAAGTTGCCATGGAGATGCCATGTGGGTCCTGGCTTCCAGGTTAGCCTGTCAGCTCCATACAGAAGCTACATCTGGGACTTCCCTCACCTCTTGCTCCACCTACTCCTTTCTTACCTCCTACTGCCTCCTCTTGCTCCTAGTCTTACCACCAGGGTATGCAGTAGTTGATGGGAGACTGAGAGGACCCTTCCACCAAACCGAGAGGGAAACCTGGAGTAGTTCACTTCACCACTTTGGAGCCTCAGTATTCTTCATCTGTCAAATGACCACAATAAGACCTTCTTCACAGTGTTTCAGAAAAGATCCAATGGGTCGATCTATACCTGGCCCATAATTGAAGCTTTGTGTTTGTCTCCGTTCCCCTTCCAAAATGAAAGGAAGATAGTGAGTCCTAGATACCCTATTGTCATACATGGCCCATTACCTTCAGTTAAGGCAGAGCCAGATCACCAGTGGTT
>NW_006431075.1:1052656-1062533 GCF_000325575.1 Pteropus alecto
GCCTCCTGCTATCAGACCCCTTTACTCTTCCACAGGGCCTCTCTTGATGAGCTCAGATAAGAGGCTTTCAAAACAAGGCACACTTTTGACAATATAGAAAAGAATATATTTTTTGATTGCTATAATTACTCCTCTTCATCATAATAATAACAACAACAATAATAATGTTTGTGCTAAGTAACAGCCTCTGCAGTGGGGAAGGAGACAGAGACAGATGCAAGAGGATTAAATTTTTCTGAGATAGGTTTTTATAGATTCTGCACATGTAGAAACATAATCTCAAAAACTTTTATCAGAAGGGGTAGCTCAAGGGTTCTCATCCAGCTGCTTGCCTCCCAAAAGGCCCTCACCATAAGAATTACTCCTGTGTTTCAAGCTTCCCAGGGAAAGGCAGGCATTCAAGAAGTAAACGAATATTCACTGGACACCTATGCCAGGAAGCAACCTGGCTAGGTCCCATGGATGGTGCAGAGATGGATAACAAGAGGACTGCTGCCTCACACAACTGCCTCCATTGAACAGATATATTTTAGTGCTGAACAGATATATTTTAGAGTACTGCTCTCAAAAAATACTTGTCCATCCAGTAGACAAGGTAAATAAGCAAACAGTTCCCCCATCTAGCATCTTCTGCTTCTCATTGTCCCAGATACTATAGAAAATTGGACGAATATTTTGCAAGCAAATTGCCACTGTACACTTTTCCTATTGAAAGTCAAGCAGTGCATATATCCTATATCTCCAAGCCTTTCATCACAACCTGGTTAATACTTGATAGGGGTTCACTATATATGGACTTCTCTAGCTATATTCAATAGAGTGGGCTATTGTTTCTAATGGACTGTTGAGCATGGTGCTGAATAGGACTTGGATGAGTTTCTGAACTCCATATGGGCCAGCTTCTGTTATCAAGAGAAAAACCTTGGCCCCAGTCCTTATCTTTCATCCTGCTAGATTCCTGCCAGGTCCATATTTGCATGTTATGCCTTCCATCAGCCTTAAAATCTTTACTTTTTGTGATAGGCTGAATAATGACTTCTCAAAGATGTCTACAATCTAATCTCTGGGACTTGTGAATACGTTACCTTACATGACAAAAGAGACCTTACGGATGTAACTAAATGAAGGATCTTAAGATGGAAGATTATCCTGGATTATCCAGGTGGTCCCCAAAGGCATTCGCATGTATCCTTATAACAGAGAGCCAGAGGGAGATTTGACACAAACAAAGAAGAAAGTGATGTGAAGATGGAGCAGAGATTTTAAGATGCTGACCCTGAAGACCAGGCAGATTAGGCCACAAGCTAAGGAATGCTAACTGCCACCAGAAGCTGTAAGAGGCAAGGAACAGACTCTCCTCCAAAGCCTTCAGAAGGAACAGTCCTGCCAATACCTTGATTTTTCACCTTGTAAAATAATTTTAGACTTCTGACCACCAGGAATATAAGAGAATAAATTTGTGTTAAGTCTCTAACTTTGTGGTAATTTGTTAGAGCAGCCATAGAAAATGAGTACACTTTTATCATAGTCATATTTAATTCTACCTCCTCTAGTTCGTTGTCTATGTCTTTGCTACAACTCCCTACCAGATTGTGAACTACAGTGCCCAGCAAAGAGCATTCATTCGGTAAATGCTTACTTCCTGGACAGCTAACTGACTGACTGACTGAATGAATGAATGAATTGATGCCTCTCATCAGCAAAGTGGTAAGAGGAATGGTGTGGAGAGAGAGTGCCTAGCTTATTGTAACCCATGTCTATTGCTGCCATAGTTTAAGAGGTGTGCTGGATTCAATTGGTATATTTCTTCCTATACAAAGAACAATGTATAATATGGTTTCTAAATACCCTAAGGGATGTTATTTAGACTGTATGGTATGCTGAAGTAGTTATCTAACGATCTGGTTTTTAAGTCCCAGCTCTGCTATGAGTTCACTGGTAACCTTGAATAAGTTATAAATCAACTCAGAGCCTCAGTTTTCTCATCTGTAACATGAGAAGATTTCTAGTCTCTCTGGAAGATCCCTCCTGACACTGTTTCTCAATTCTTCTTAGACTTTTATCTCTTGCTCTGCCATTGTCCATATCTCCTTTAATTTTACCCTTTGATGAGGGGGGCCTGAATCAGTGATAGTGGGGATATAAGCAGGAAGAGAAAAAAAAGATAGCATTGGAAGAAAATCATCAGAACCTTTTAATTTTCTTTAAAGGAAATGACATATTCTCATGCACATGCAGATATATGTATTTCTGTACCTCCGCTCTGGCCTTCATTATTTCAATCATCTTACTCAGAGCACCTCACAGGATATGTTCTCACATCCCTAACGTTCTCTGGTTTCATTTTCTAGCCAATGTCACAGTAACCCTAAGGAAAGAAAAACAGTGCACCAGTGTTGTGTTTTTTAAAACACCCATCTCAAAATGCCACTTATATCAGCAAAAATCTACAATGGCCTCCTATTGCTTTACAAATAAATAAAGTCCTAAACCGTTTTGCATGGCATTTGAGGCTTTCTATAATCTTGTACTGCCTTCCTTCACTAAGCCATCATCCCTGAGTTGTGCTTCAATTGATAGTGTCATATCTTATCCAAATGTGTTGCTTTTGCTACACTGTTCCTGCTACTTGGAAAACTCTTTCCATCCACATTCCACTCCATTTCAACTGCTGAAGAAATCTTATTCATCGTTCAAGGCTTTACTCAAATGCCTTTTCCTCCATGAAGTCTTCCCTGAGCTTATCAGTAAGAGTGAAGCACTCCTTCCCTTCCGCCTTACCTGTGGCCTATTTATTTAATATATTTTCATCTCCATACACACAGAGTAGATTATTAGTAAATACTCATTAAATCAATCCACAAAATGAGCCCTAAAGTTCCCATATTTAAAAGTGTCCCACATGCAGTTCATCACAATGTTAATCATAGAATAACCATATGACTTGCAATTCCTCTTCTAGGTTCATAGAAACATTATTCATAATAGTTGAAAAATGTAAACAAACCACATGTTTATCAATTGATGAATGGATAAACAAGCTTAAGCATATTTATATAATTGGAATATTATTCAGTCATAAAAAGGAATGAAGTACTGATATTTGCTACAACATGGATGAACCTAAAAAATATTATGCTAAGTGAAGGAAGGAAGCCAGACACAAAAGGGTACATATTCTATGATTACATTTATATGAAATATGTAGAAAAGTCAAATTCATAAAGACAAAGTTCATTAGTGGTTGCCAGGGGCTGGGGGGAGAAAGGAATGGGGAACAAGTGTTAGTGGGTATGAAGTTTCTTTTTGGTGTGTTGAAAATATTTTGGAAATAGATAATGAGATGATTATACAACTCTGAATGTACTAAATTCCTCTCAATTATATACCTTAACAGGGTAAATTTTATGGCATATGAATTATACTCAGTAAGGTGTTTTTTTTTTAAAAAGAATATCTCATGTCAACATAAGTCATCAAATGAGACCAGTATTCCAGTATGGGTCTCCATTTTACTAATAACTTTTACTTGTAGTCTTATTTCTTTTTTAGCCTGGCCATATTCCTGGCCTGGGCCTAAACCGCTTGTGACCACCTGTATAGCATAATCCCTGTAACTCAACCAAATGCTTCTCCACAAGCTCTCACCTCCCAGTTTTCTTGGAAGCAGACTAAAATATGTTGATGGTGTAAAGGGGGCACAGGGCCTCTTCTGGTCTTCTCTCTCCACAAAGACTATGACTCAGGCCTGTACTAGACAGAATCCTGTGTTCAATAGACAGACTCTTATCCAGGAACCTCTGAATTCCCCCAAACAGCTGTCTTTTCTGTCTGGAAGAAGCCCAAGATATTTATCTTTACTTATTCATCACTTACTTTATGCAGAGCCATGCTTGAGAGATATGCTGCCCCCTGCCAACAAAATGCAGGGAAGGGCTTTGCTGTGGTCTGTCTATAGTAAAGGAATACGGAGAGAGGACCTAGAGGAGAGTTACACAAAAGAGGTGGGGAGAAGCCCTTGTCACTTAGAGCCCACTAGTCTGAGAGGGAGGAATGGAGGAAGTGAAAGAGGGGACAAATATGTCCTATCTCCTTTTACTGGTGGGAGGGGAGCCATGGTGATCAGAGATCCTTGGACTAGGCCCAGTAACTCAGCCAAACTTATGAACCAAATTCCTTTGATAATATTGGAATGACTCCGTGAGCCACTGCTCTCTCCTTGGGCCCAAGAAGACAGGAAATTGCCATTTGGAGAATGGGTAATATACTAGCTACCTGAGGGATAAACTCCTACTTCTACCTTTCTTCCTAGGTTGACCTTCATTAAAACAGACCCTTGGAATTTTAAGCTCCTTGGTTAACCACAATTGGATAATAGCCTCAACTCCATGCCATTCTTGTCCCCAACTTCTTTACTTAGATGCATGTACCTGTGCAGTTAGGCTAAGCATTGGCTCCGATGTAGCTGTGTAGGGGGATTGGGTCAAGCTGTAAAATGACATTTATGCATGGTAAGGACTTTGACCTGGGAGTCTGGGGAATTGAGTTCAAGTCCTGGCTTTCTTACTGAATAATAATATGACTTTGGTAACATAACTTTCTTTGTTTGGGCCTCAATTTCCTTACTCACTATAAAATAAAGCTGAGAAAGGCAGTCTCAAAGATTTCTTCCAAGTATAAAGTTATTTGTGTCTGAGAAAAACAAACTCGTAGAAAATATGAATGTGAAATATTAAGAATTACTTTCTCAAAGCCAGCTGAGTCTCCTTCAAGGAAAGTGTTTTGAAAATAGGGAGTCTGACAATTTTTTTTCTGGGCCCATTTCCGTGGAAATGGAATCAGTGATTGCTCAGAGTAATTTACAAGTTTATCATAAAATTAATTACTGGATTGCATAAGTAACACCCTTGGTTATCAAATTGGGGTCAATACGATTTGTATGAAGGTCATTGGGTAGGTGAGAGATGGAGGAGTAGGAGATGAATCTATACTTCAACCCCCAGAGAGAGTCCATTGAAGGACTATCAGCACCTTTCCCAAAAACTCATTCCAGTAAGGAGGATGACAACGGAGGGTTCAGGGCTGACCAGATGGCAACAGAGCCACATGAAGTGTGGCGATAGCAAAGTACTTGGATCAATGACATACTTCATCAATTTCACATTTGGAGATTGTTGTTGGGGGAACCTCCTGAGGGTTGGATAGGGCAAAGTGGAGCTTGTTGCCTAACCATGAGTGACTCCGGCAGTTCCTGGGTTTTGTGGACGGGGTCCTGGGGAAGTTACCAGAGTGGAGCAGGTGGGTTTCACTTGGCCAGTGCAAATTCAGATTTAGCCTTGTCTAGGGGAGGGCTCAAGGCAGGCAAGATGGCATCTGTCTGTAAGCTTCCTGTGGGGGAGGGCTTAGCACAGAGATAATGGCAGTTTTCCCTCAAGCTTTTGCCCTGGAGCGGTGGAGCTTGGTCTTTCCCTGTGTGTCTCTGGCATGTCTGGAGCCACTGCCCCTCTGCTAGAGTCTGGGTTTGGTCCCTCTCACACGGGTAAAATTTCAGAAGTACACAGCAGAGTCAAGAAATCAAAACCCAATTTTCTGGACAGAGGACTGAAAAAAGATATCATTGAGAGGGAGGAGCTTGGGGGAAATTACCCCATAATGTTGTTTGTGATATTCTAGACTCATCTTTAAATGGCTCATGCGATGGATCTGATCCTATTCAGCACAGCAAAAACTTTGAAAACCCAACTAATAGGTAGACCCAGGTTCAGGTTCCAGATTGATGGCATACAGTGGACAAATAAGAACAGCACTATCACTGCTTTGAAAACTGAGTTGTCATTGAAGTTACAGCCCACAGAAAGTAGGATGGAAGTTGTGACTTGAAATTAACCAGGTCGACTGCCTTCTAAAAGAGATCAACATTATTCTTATGAATTAAACAGGACTCAATGTTTCATCATATAATCGAAATACTAGGATACATAAGTGAGGCAAATATCAATGCACATGGAACAGAGGCAGATGCCAAGATGACAGATGCTGGAAACAATCTAACAGAGTTAAAATAGCTATTATAAAAATAATGTAGGAAGCAATCACAGGCTCTCTTAAAACTAATGAATGAAAAGGATATCTCAGGAAAAAAAAATCAATATATAAAGAGAACCAAATGAAAAGTTTAGAATGAAAAATGCAATTACAAATAAAAAAGAAAGGAAGGAAGAAGAAAAACAAAAACCAAAGCAAAAACAATCAAAAACTCACTTGAAAGAAAAATAATAGCAGAATGAAAATGACAGAGAAAAAATTCAGTGAATGCAAATAAATCAGTAATTACATCAGTTTTAAAATCTAAATCTCCACTTTGAATACAATGATTGCCAGACTGGATAAAATCCTAACCGCATGCTGCTTGAAAGAGACAAACTTTAAATATAAGGAAGATAAAATTTTTAAATAAAATAATGAAGATATGAGATGAAAATGCTAAATAGTGAAGACACCTGCACAGCCCTACAAATTACAGACAAAATTTTCTGAAAACCAAGAATAATTAATTATAAAGAGATATCCCATAATGATAAAATGGTTAATCAACTAGGAACATATAATTACCCTTAATTTCTATGGTCTCAATGGTATATTCTAAGAATACATAAAGAAAGAAAATGATAAAAGTAAAAAGATAAACAGAAAACTTCTCAGAGTGGGAGATTTTAACAGATGTCTCTTTCTACCTGCTAGGTAAAAAAATCAGTAAAAGTACAAAAAATTAGAACAGTTATCAAACTTTATATAATTTGCATGCATAAAATACTGTACAGAACACTCATAAAACATTATAATAAAATGCATATTTCTACAATTGTAGCATTTATAAATTTTCTAAAATTAATAATATGCTCAGCTATAAAACAGGACGTCACAAGACTGAAATCATACTGAGTATATCATTTATTCTCATTGGAATAAAGAAATAAAAGACAAAATAATAACAAGAAAACCTTCAACAATTTAAAAATTAAGCACTACACCTCGACATAACCAAAGATCCATAGAAGATGGAATATAAAGTAGAATATAGTATGAACCAAATGATACTGAAAATATGTCTTAAAACTTGTAGAATGCAGCTATAGTAGTGTGTAGAAGAAAATTAATAACTCAAAAATGCAGACACTAGAAAAGAATAGAGTTTTAAAAAAATTCACATTTGGGCCCCAAGCTGGCCTTGAAGGAGACCTTGGTAGTTTCAAAGTCCTGGCAGTGGCTCGCTCTCTCTCTCGCTCTCTCTCTCTCCATTTCTTTTTTTTTTCTTTAATGGCAAGCAGAAGTTAACCTCACCTTCTCTGCTCTCCAATCCAATTATCAAGTACTGGTATGAAAACACAAAGAAAACCAAGCCTCAAGCCCTCCCCAATCCCATGAAGAACAGGACTGTGATAGGCTGTGGAAAATTACAGCCTGGTCAGACCAGCCCCACTTTCTCTCATGTCTTTCTGTGCTGCTTCACCATCTCTGGTCTGACATCCCTAGCAGACTGTTGGCCACATACCTGTGGCTTGGGGAGGGAAATGAGGTAAGAACTTCCCCTTTTGTTCTTGTGGCTGCAGATCCCTGGTGCCTTTTTTCCAAGCAGCCTGGTTGCCTGGAATCATTTTGAGCTCCTAGGACAGAATCCTCAGGCCCTGTGTACCAAGAAAAGACTGCAAAAGGGATTTTCACCTGCCCAGTTCTGTGGGAATCACTTCTTGAGGCCCTGGCCTTGGGCTTCGGTCCCTAAAAGCACCAGACCTCATTTCTTCAGATACTCAGGGATGGGTTCAAAGCCTAGGTCACTTCACTCTTCTCACACTCTCAGTCACATTCTAGATTTAACAGTCATTCAGCTGCCACATGGGTCTCAGATACTTTCCTGCCTGGACTATCACACTGTCTTCCTGTCTTCCTACTTCTTTCAGCCCTGCCCCCTATTTTAGTCTAATCTCCACACAATAGCCAGAGTGGTCCTTTCAAAACAAAAGACATCTTGTTACTCCTGTGCTTAAATCCTTCAATGACTTCCTCTCGTCAATCAGAGTAAAGCATAAAAAGGCCTGCAAAGCCCTTCCTCTGTGCTTCTCAACCCAGCTGCACATTAAATTACCTGAGAGTTTAGAAAAATAGTCAAATTCTCCTCCCTCTCATGCCCTAGCCACAATCACTCTCTATCCATGGGATCAGGACCTTGGGGTGTTGTTAAAGCTCCTCTAGGTAATTCTAATGTGCACCCAAAATGGAAAACCAGTACCCTAGTGTATTTGGTCTTGAATACTTCTCTGACATCCTTTTCTATCATCTTCCCCCTTGTTCATTCTTCTCTAGCCACACTGCACTCCTTCTTGTTCCTCAAGCAATCAAGTATATTCTCATAGGGCCTTTACAGTAACTATTCCCTCTCTGTTTGGAGTGTTTTCTCCCATCTCCACTTGGCTCATGTTCCTCTTCCTTCAGGTCTTTGCTCAAATGTCACCAAGTCAGAGCGGCTGCATCTGACTGCCTTACAGTCTGTACAAAGTTTAAAGATGCCAAGAACCAAGTTTGAAAATTAGAGAAGTGTACTAATAACTGTCTTAGTTCTATTATCTTAGAAACGTCTACAAACTCTCCCCTACTATCAAGTTTTTCTTTTTCTTTTTTATTGCTCACTTCTTAGAAGCAACCAATTTTGCCATATTTCTTTTCAATCTTTTTTAAATTAAATTTATCGGGGTCATATTGATTAATAAAATCATATAGATTTCAAATGTATAATTCGATAATACATCATATATATATTGCATAGTGTGTTCACCACCAGTTAAATTTCCTTCTATCACCATATATTCAACCCCCTTTACCCTTATCTACCTCCCCTCTTCCCCTTTCCCTCTGGTAACCACTAACCTGTTGTCTGTGTCTATGCGTTTTTGTCTGTCTTGTTTGTTTGTTACTTCCAGTTTTATATCCCACATATAAGTTTTTCTCTTTTGATCTTCTAATCACTATTGCTTCTGCTCCTATCTCCAAACAGCCCCTTTTTCTTCTCTGTCTCTTAAATCACCACCTGGCAATTACAGTAGCATATCAATACACTTAAAAACGTCTCATTGAAACAGATATTGGGGGAGAACTGAATCTGAATCTTACTGAGTATCAGGCACCCATGCTAAACACTTCACATACATTATCTCATTCATCTGATTATATAACATGGGATATAAACTAGAAAGGAAAGAGAGGTTATTTCTTCACACCTATTTCTTTAGACTCATGTTCAAAGATCCTATGGGATGGTTAAAGCTTCTAACAAGGGAAAGGACCTCCTAGAAGAGATGGTGCTTCAGACCTGGGGCTTGATTTATTGCCCTTTGAAGAAAAGACACTCTGGAAGCTAGTCATTAACTACTTTTTTTTCTTTTTTTAAAAAATTTATATTTATTATGGTGACATTAGTTAACTAAATCCAGTGAGTTTCAGGTGTACAATTCAACACTAAGCCATATATGTATTCTATTGTGTATTCACCACCCATAGTTATATTTCTTTCTGCCACCACATATTTGACTTCTTTAAATCCATTACTTCTCCCCTCCACCCTACCCTCTGGTAACCACTAGTCTATTGTCCATGTCCATGAGTCTCTGTTTGTCCTGTTCGTTTGTTGCTTTTAGGATTATATCCCACCTATAAGTGATATCATGTGGTTTTCAACATTTTCTGTCTGGCTTACATTACTTAGCATGATTATCTTAAGGTTCATCCATGTTGTCGCAAATGGCAGTATTTAATCTCTTCTTATGGCTGAGTAATATTCCATTGTTTATATGTGCCACCGCTTCCTTAGACACTCATCTATCAT
>NW_006431075.1:1064167-1065355 GCF_000325575.1 Pteropus alecto
TATTGGTTCTAGTAGTGTACTTGTGGAGTCTTTAGGGTTTTCTATATAGAGAATCATGTCATCTGCAAATATTGACAGTTTGACTTCTTCGTTTCCTCTTTGGATGCCCTTTATAACTTTCTCTTTCTGACTGCACTCTCTAGTACCTCCAATGTTGTATTGAATAACAGTGGCGATAGTGGACAGTATTGCCTTGTTCCTGATCTTAGAGGAAAGGTTTTAGATTTTCATCATTAAGTATAATGTTGGCTGAGGGTTTCTTGTATATGGCCTTTATTATGTTAAGGTACTTTTCTTCTAAACCTATTTTGTTAAGTGTTTTGATCATAAATCGGTGCTATATCTTGTCGAAGACTTTTTCTGCATCTATTGATATGATCATATGATTCTGATTTTTTTATTTGTTTGTGTGGTATATAGCATTAATCGATTCACATATGTTGAACCATCCCTGTGCTCGTGGGATGAAGTCCACTTGATTGTGGTGTATAATCTTTTTAATATGTTGCTGTATTCAGTTTGCCAGTATCTTATTTAGGATTTTTGTACCTGCGTTCATGAGATATTGGTCTGTAGTTTGTGTGTGTGTGTGTGTGTGTGTTATCTACCAGATTTTGGTATCAGACTAATATTGATCTCATAAAATGAATAGGAATATTGCCTCCTCTTTGACTTTTTGGAAGCGTTTGAGGAGAATAGGTATTAAATCTTCTTGGAATGTTTGTTAGAATACAGTGGTGAAGCCATCTGGTCCTGGACTTTTACTTTTGGTAGGTTTTGATGATCTTTGCAATTTCCACACTGCTGATTGGTCTATTTAGGTTTTCCAGTTCTTGACTCAGTCTAAAATGGTTGTATCTTTCTAAGTACTGGTCCATTTCTTCTAGGTTATTAAATTTGGTGTTATATACTTTTTCATAATGTTCTTGTGTGATCTTTCATATTTCTGTTGTAATTTCTCCTTTTTCATCCCTGATTTTATTTGTGTCCTTTCTCTTTTTTCTTTAGTGAGTTTAGCGAGGGGTTTGCCGATTTTATTTACCTTCTCAGAGAATTAATTAATTAATTAATTAATTAATTAATTTATGTTTTCAATTTCACTTATTTCTGCTCTAATTTTGATTATTTCCTTCCTTCTGCTGACTTTAGGCTTCATTTTTTTTTTTTAATGTAGTTTTTTTCGGATGA
>NW_006431075.1:1065895-1072077 GCF_000325575.1 Pteropus alecto
GTGCATGATTCCCTTATCATTATGAAGTGTCCCTCAGTATCTTTGTTTATCTTTTTAATTTTGAAGTCTATTTCTTCCGATATTAGTATTGCTACTCCCACTTTACTCTGAATGCCATTTACTTGAAATATCGTTTTCTACCCTTTCACTTTGAGTCTATATTTGTCTCTACAAGTGAGTGAGGTGTTTCTACTGAAGGCCTCATATGGTTGGGTTTTGTTTTTTGATCTAATTTGCAACTCTGTGCCTTTTTATTGCTGAATTCAGTCCATTTACCTTTAAGGTTATTATTAAAATATGAGGTTTTCCTATAATCATTTTATGTTTTGCTTTCTGGTAGCTCGGTGTTTCCATTTCTTCCTTGTCCTTGTGTGTCTGTTTTCTTTTCTTTTCTTTTCTTTTTTTTTTTTTTTTTTTTTTTTTTGTTTGGTTTTTTGGTTTTTTCTCTGGCCCTTCTTGTTTTCTATTATATACTTCAGTTCTGAATCTTCGACGTGTGGTTACCATTACGAATATGTGAAGGATAGTTTTACATGTACGGTCGTCCATTTTTTTCTGCACACACCTTATCTCAATTCTGCTTTGCGAATTTGGATCTTTTAATCCTCTTCTTTTTAGTTATTGTTGTCTCAATTTGTCCCTATGTATACTGATCTTTCATTTTTATGTTGCTATAGCAAATCTTTTCTTAGTGCTTAAACTTATAATGCCCTGTTCTTAGTAAGAGTTGCACTCCTCTGCTTTTATCTTCTTGCTAGTTGCCTTACTCTTAATTATGTATTTTTCTTTTTGTCATTTGGTTTTAGGTGAGCTGACCCCTTTCAGTATTTCCTGTACTGCAGGCCTCATAGGGACAAATTCCCTCAATTTTCGTATGTCTGGAAAAGTCTTAATTTCTCCTTTATATCTAAAGGAGAGTTTTCTTGTATATATTATTTTTTGCTGGTAGATCCTTTCACTTTTTCATTTAATAGTTTGAACATTTGATTCCACTCCTTTCTTGCTCATAAGGTTTGTGCTGAGAAGTCCGTCAATAATCTAATGGGTTTTCCTTTATAGGTTACCTTTCTCTTTTCTTTGAGAATTCTTTCTTTGTCATTGATTTTCGATAATTTTAATAAAATGTGTTTTGGAGAGGCTTTTCATTGCTTGAGATAATTGGGCGTTCTGTTGACTTCTTGAATTCCTAGCTCTAGTTCATTTCTGTGTTAACTCTTATTCGCACATCTCTCGTTCAGACGTGCTTGCATGCCAGTTTGCTATTTTTTGTTGTGTTTTAGATGATCAGCTTTTTGTTGTTTCAAAGGAAGAGACCTGGGGATATCTCTCACTCTGTCATATTTCTGATATCTAGTCATTAACTATTAACTAACAGACCATATCCAAGTACCTCCTTAGCCTTACCCAAATAATTGCATTTCAGTCTCCAATTGTAGGAACATCCAAGCTTATAATGTTTCTTATTTCTAACCTCATAAAGGCTGAGCCTTCAAATTAGTAGGCTTCTATACAAGGCCCAATACCCAGCCACTGTTTAATGAAACAATTGTCATTACTATAATAATTACAGCACTGATACTCTATTAACAGTGTGAGGAACTGCCTGGGAAGATTCCTGTGGCTGTCTTTCACATCCTAGTGAGTAAATGCATGTAAGTCTTGGGTTTCCTACTTCTATGCCTGACTATGCCTCTGGAACTTATCAGGGACGGTAAAGACAGGGCATAAAGATCATCCTTTGGTGATGAACCGAAGCTTTGTTGCTGTATGCTAATGTGCATTTTTGGAGTTAGTAGAAACCCCATTTTCTGTCTTTCTTTTGTCATAGTTTCCCAAAACACTGTGAATATGACTTTTTCAGATCCCCTTGGTTCAGGCAGATACTAATTGGGATTTATTTGGTGATAAGTGGATGGCTAGAGAGGATGCTGAGACCCAGTAAATTTCCTTATCCATGACTTCTCTACTACTAAAGTGTTTGGGAGAGGAGGAACTGCAGAAGATACTTGAAAATTTTAGACAAACTTATCACAAAGAGGAAGGAAGCCAAAGCAAAGCCATACAAAAGACACAAATAGACATTTCACTTCAGGGAATATACAGATAGCCAATAAGCCCTTGAAAAGATGTTCAACATCAATAGTCATAGGGGAATGCAAATTAAAACCACCATGAAATATCACCAGACAGTTATCAGATGTGTATCAAAATATAAAAAATCAAATATTGAAATAAAAAATAAAAAATTGTGATAACACCGAACGCTGGTGAAGATGTGAAGAAACTGGATCACTTGTTCATTACTGGTGGAAATGAGAATGGTACACTCTGGAAAACAATTTGACTATTTCTTAAAAAAGAAACTGTGTATCCTTGAGACTGACGGGTTTCCTGAAATGTAGGATTTCTGCTGCTAAAACAGGAATGGTCCTGAGCAGCCCTGGACCCTATCCTAGAGTTGGTCACCCTATTGTAGCCCAGGAATGCTTATTTCCAGAATATTCTTAATATATAATGAGACAAATAGCCCTTATTTATCTCAGACATTGTAGTCAGGGTTTTCTGTTATTTGTGGTCACAAGCATTCCTGTGGATGCATGTGTAGAGTTGGTATTTCTAAGATACAAGAGACATGTATAGTGTTGCAAGTCATTGGTGCTAGCTGCCTTCACAGAAAGTGCCTAATTGAGTCTCATAATGATTTTTTTTATGATAGGTTCTGTTAATGCCCATTTTACAGTTGAAGAAACTGAGACACCAAGAGATTGGGTCTAACTGGAATGTTAAGTCATGCCCTTTCCCCTAAAGCCACTGTGGCTTATTTTCTTTTTACTCAATATGTGATCATTTCATGTTATTCTAGGAATGGGCATCATGCTTTTCAAATGAATAAAGCCACTTTTAAATGCAAAAAAAAAGGAAGGAAAAAAAAGAAAAGAAAAAGAAAGAGAGAGAAACCATGCAATTACCATGATTTAGCAATTGTACTCCTGGAAATTTATCCTAGAGAAAAAATTTAAGTTCACACACACTTGCACATGAATGTTCATAGCAGCTTTATTTGTAATAGCTAAAACACAGAAAAAACCCAGATGTCCTTTAACAGGTGAATACTTAAACCAACTGTGGTCCAGCCATACCATGGAATACCACTCAGGAACAAAAATAAACAAATTATTGATATACACAGAAATTTGGATGAGTCTAGAAGGAATTATTGTTGAGTGATAAAAAGGCAATCCCAAAGGTACAATAGTGCAATAGTGTAGAATTCCAATTTTATAAAATTCTTGAAATGACAAAATTATAGAGATTAGCTATTTCTAGCAGTTAGAGAGGGGAGTGAGATGATGGTGACTGTGGCTATAAAGGGTAGTATGAGAGATACTTTCTATGGAACATTTCTATAGCTTACTTGTGGTGGTAATTACAGAAATTGACACATGTGATCAAATTGAATAGATCTTAATTACCACACATACGCAAATTGAGTGCATATAAAACTGAAATCTGAATAAGGTCAATGGATTGTATCGGTATCCATACCCTGGTTGTGATATTATACTATAGTTATGCAAGTTGTTACCATTGGTGAAACATGGTAAAGAGTATGCAGGATCTCTCTGCATTATTTCTTACAACTGCATGTGAATCTACAATTATCACAAAATAAAATCTCTTTTTGTTAGTAAAAGTATTGTCATGGCCAAGTGTAACATATATTCTTTGTCAAGGACTTAATTAGAGGGAATCAAATTAGTTATAAAGAATTAGATGTTTGAGAGATAATTTTTTTAAAAGAGCACTTACCCTGTAATGCCACTGTACATCCAGTTAAAAAAAAAGAAAGATAATTTTTATAAAGATTTACAACCAAAATATAGATTTGTATAATATCTTAAAGAAGTAAATAAATTATCTGTTTCTTTAAAAAAATATAAAGCCATGGTTTTAATCCCTTTCGACCACCAGAGAAGGTAGCTGCATTCACCATTGACTGCTAAAGGTTTTTTACCCTTTATTATAAATGTCCCTTTAAAAACATCTGTGGACCTGAAAGCTGTGAGCTCCATCCCTCTATCCAAGACTACTTAAAGGCAAAACAATTTAAGTTAACTCCGAGGCTAATCTTTAGAAAAGACCTAGCCATCTCTGGTTGTGAGTTGCAGTCAAGCCAGCAAGGTAATGAAAGATGATGTAGACTCTTGCCATCCACTAGCTAAGTCATTTTCCCCATGTCTAGTCTCCTGTGCTGAGCCTCACCTGTGTACACCAGCAAGTGTGTGTGTGTGTGTGTGTGTGTGTGTGTGTGTGTGTGTGTGTGTGTGTGTTGGGGGGAGAGTGAACTAGGATGGCTAGCTATATTTTGTTGTCTCCTGGTTTTCGTACCTACAGATCTCTTTACTAGCATATTGACAAGTTTATCTATTGCAATGAAACTCAGAATCACAAAGAAGCGAACTTCTCTGCCCAGTACCCCAACCCAGGGAATCACTGAATCTAAGATAAGTGAAAAGATAAAGAAAATACTGGTTTTCTGAATCACCCTGCAGATAGAGGAGGGTAAGAAGAGGAAGAGAAGTAGTTTACTGGCTCCTGCACAGAGAAAATGACCTAATTTCCTGTTCAGATTCTTTTGATGCATCCAACAGTGGCTGAGCACCATATCTTGGCATGAGGCCCAGGTTCCGTGGCTCTGGGTTGTGCTCATACCATTGCTGAGGCGGTTACTTTTCTCACAACTCTGGGGAGTGAGTCACACACCAAAACAAACAAACATTTCCTCATATGAAATAAACCTATAGTTCAGTGTTAAGACCCCAGTAAACTGGCTCTCCCTTGCAGAATTTTCTGCAGGGCTGTTACTCCCTTCTGAAGCAATCAGAGGCCTGACATTAGCCAATCAGTGCTTAGATATTTGATTACCCCTACTGAAGGATTTATCCACGTCTCCTTTCTCCCCTCCATTCTAGAGTCCTGACTGGCTACGAAGAACCCAGAGGGTTCCTCTAATAGCAGGGCCTCCTCTGATTGGCTAAAGTTCCTTGCTGCATTTCACAATTACATCCTTGAATTCTGGAAGAAGTATATCCCAAAGCAGTAGAACTGTCCATCTCAGTGGGTGAGTCTCTTAGAAGCATAGAAAGTAAAGACCACTATTAACCACAAAATGATAAAAGGTAGCCCTTGAAGGAATTAAAATCTTAGTGGATAGAACTAAGATGTTACATTATTAAACACTCTTGCTTTATCCACAACCGAAATGTCAGCCAGGAAAACATTCTCTCTCCTGCTTCTGGAAGGGTCATATCTTATACAGAGAAATTCTAAATATGTTTAGCATCACTTTGATTATGAAATGAAAATATAGGTTTGACAGAGTTAACGAAGAAGAAGAGAGAAGTCTTCCTCCTCTTAGGCTATCTTTAGTCTTGTGTGAGGCCTGCTAGTGAAGGTTGAGGCTGCAAGAGGAAAGGGAAGTTGAGATATATCCATTACTACTGTCGCTCCTGGATAAAGGAGATGTGGGGGTTGTCTCACTTCCTCTCCATCTGCTTCCAGCATAGTGGAAGTATATTAGAAGAATGCAGAGGCTTCATTTGCTATAGAAACCAGTTTGGCTTTCTTAGGGCATTTCTGTCTTATAGGACTCACAGAGGGCCAATAAGTTGTTCATCTCCAAGAGGTGCCATTCATATTCAAGTCTAGATGACTGGAACTCTCTGGAGTTGTACAGAGCGCAATCTGAGCAATCTTATACCATCGCTCTAACTCTGTTAGGAGGCTCTTAACTATAACTGAGAGGAATTGGGGGAGATAAAGGTGATCATAAGCTGCTAATTACATGTTTGTCAACAGACTGGCAAGAGCCACAGTTGGGCTTCTAGCTAGACATCATTAAACACTTCCTGACTCTGAGGCACAAGGAGATATGATGAAGAAATGTTGAAGAATAGTCTCTTCAGGAAAGTTGAGGGTAGGATGGAAGATTCTCCACTTGAATTAAGTACAGTGCTGCCTATAGGCAAGATGTGGAAATGAGACTCTGGAAGGTCTGACTAGTTCCAGGGCTTGCTAATTTTCTTTTTCTTTTCCTTTTTCTTTCTTTCTTTCTTTCTTTCTTTCTTTCTTTCTTTCTTTCTTTCTTTCTTTCTTTCTTTCTTTCTTTCTTTCTTTCTTTC
>NW_006431075.1:1072088-1072928 GCF_000325575.1 Pteropus alecto
CTGTGAAGACGGCAATATTTCCCAAACTGATCTACAGATTCGATGCAATCCCTACCAAAATGCCAGATGCCTTTTTTTTGCAGAAATTCACAAGGTAATTCTAAAATTCATATGAAAATGCAAGGAACTCAAAATACCCCAAACAATCTTTAAATAAATGAACAAAGGTAAAAGACTTAATCTTCCCAATTTAAAAATTACTGTTATCAAGGCAGTGTGGCACTGGCATAAGGACGGACACACACACAAAAGAACAGAATTTAGAGCCCAGAAATAAACCCACACTTGCATGGACAACTGATTTATGATGAAAGCAAATTTCTTGGGAAAACAAAAAACAAAAACAAAAAACAACAAAAAAAAAACCATCTAGATATTAAACCAAGCCCCAAGGGAAACAAAGAAAGTCTAAATGCCGACAGTCAGATCCAAACATCAAAGGCTGGCAAAGAAAATCAAAGTAACAACCACACCAGATAGGGGACAAATATATGAAAATAGTGATGAAATTAACTTTCTGATGCTATAGCCCTGTTACTTATGAGACTGCTTTATATAAATTCATTGCTATTAGAGAAACTTAAGCTACCTGACAGTAAACACACACACACACACACACCAAAAAAACACTGGCCCCCAAAACATCTTATTTAGTGAAACCCTGATTTCTACTTATTTTTTTCATCATAGCAAAATACTTGTTTTATATTGACTGTGGACACATGTTCTTACAAATAAGGTAATTGGGGATCCTGAGGTTTGAGTGTACTGAATAATAGTGTGATATACTGGGCAGAAGTGGAAAAGAAAATGATGATAAGAATAATGAAATACTATTAT
>NW_006431075.1:1072947-1095189 GCF_000325575.1 Pteropus alecto
ATAATGATCTAATTATATGTAAAAGTTAGATTATTATTATTAGGAAACAAATACAGAAAGATTCTAATTTTGCTGTTTGACCTTAAACAAGTCCCTTCTCTTCTCTGTGCCTTGGCTTCCTCACCTCTAAAATGAAGGGATTGAACTCTACAGTTTCAGAGAGCTCTGCCAATCCAGCTGCTCTTTGGCATTGTGATTAGGGGCATTTTACATTATACTAGTATTGCTATTGACCCATGAGATCTTGCCTGGAACATGCACAGGCAGCTCAGTACCCTCTGATAAATGTAAATAGCAGAAAAGGAATGACAAAACAAGAACAAAATGAGGACAAGTCTGGATAATTCAAAACTGGCAATTTCAGGGGCTCAATGATTTGGACCCCTAGGTTGCCTCTTCTCCCTTCGCCCACACTTCCTGTTCTTCTTCTGTTCCCATATTGACTCAGTGTGCATACACACAAAGGGAGAGAGAGAGAGACAGAGCCAGAGACAGAGAGACAGAGACAGAGAGACAGAGGCATTTCACTATCATTGGATTGCTGAGCTATTTGGACTGATATCTCCCAGAACCAGTCAGAAAAATTAAAAAGCAGCACCAACTCTGAGCCAACCATGTTGTCTCAATGGATTTATTTGCCTAAAGAGGTTTCAGGGGATGACAGGAAAGCAAAACTGACCAATCATATTTCAATGACACATGATTGGAGAAACTGATGTGTGAAGATTTAAATAATTCAGTTTTAGGTGAAATTGATGAGTGAGGATTTCTATGATTTTATATGAAATTGATGAGCAGGATTTCAATGATGTGGTTTCAAGTAAATTGATGAGTGGAGATTTTAATGTTCCAAGTATCAGGTAAAATTTGTGTGCAGAGATTTCTATGATGGAAGAGTTGCCTATGTCCCATGGGCACAAATGAATAAAAGCATATTGAATAGGATTGAGTATGTCTATGTATTAGCCAGAGATGGGCTCGGGCTGACACAAAGGCTGAGCCTTTGCTTCATGCTAAATTTTGTTTTTAGCCAAGTCAACAAGAATTCAGCAGGGCCCTACTATGTTTAGTATGGGGTAAGAAAAAACACAACAAACTGAGTGTGAGATAAAATGAGTTTGAATCTCTGCTCTGCTGTGTGACCTTGGGAAAGTCACTTTTTCTCTTTGAACTTAATATCATCTTTCACAAAAGGAATATAACATTTCTGTCCTGTCACCTTCACAGGACTTTCTCTGAAGTGCAAATAAAGTGATAGAGGGCAAAATGCCATATAAACCATAAAATGCTATATTATTATGCAGTATCTAGTCATATGAGCAAGATAAACTACCTGCCCTTGAAAATTTTACAGTCTAGGAGAGGATATAAGACATATAGGTGAAAATGAAAAATATAACAAGATAGTGAATAATAAAGTCCAAATTTATATTCTATAGACTGTGTTATAGAAATTAAGAAATGAGAAGATGAATCTTGGGATAAGAAAGATCAGAAAAGGTTTACTGGAGGAAATAATATAGAAAATCTCTTTTTACTTATTTTGTATACTTGGCTTCTGGATCAGATTTCTATGAACATAGGACGCCACTGCTATAAAAAATGCAAACCACTAATCTAATCCAGTATTTCATTTGACAGATGAAAAAACTGAGGCCTAATTCTTGGGCCTCAGTAGGGAATTAATATTTCTGGAATTGTAAAGCCTTAGTGGTGGTCCAGTATAAATTGAAGTGGCTTTCCTCTTCCTGTCATAGTGTTCACTTCTAAGAGTCAGTACTAGAACCCAGGCCATCTTTTTGACAGCTCCCTGTGTTTTTGATGGCAGGCTGCTTCTAATAAAAGAGAGACTGTGGGTTCTGGAGAGCTGAAATGTCTGTTATTAGGAAGATTCAACCTCATGGTATGGACTAGAAGGACTGAAGACACACACACAAAAAAATGGAATATTGTTTCAGTAATCTAGAGTATAAGAGCCTGGATTAGGGAACTAGAAAGAGAGAAAAAAGCGGACTCTGACAGAGCAAAAGAATTGATAGGATATATTGATGTATTCTAGAAAACAGAAAGAAAGAGAAATGGAAAGTTATGGAACAAGGATTTGATAAGAAATAAACAAGGATACCCTCAACAAAGGCATAGTGGAACTGGCTTTGGTAAAAGGAGGCAAGGAAAGATAAAGATACCTCATTTTAAATAGGTTGTATTTGAGATGATGGCAGGGTATGAAAATAGACATGTCCTCCAGGCAATTATAGACAGGAGTTTGAAATGCAGATTGGAGAGAGAGATGATTATACACAAGACAACAAATTTCCTGAACTATGCCAAGGGCCAAAGATTTGAGCATCTGCTAGGATAGAGGGGCATATTAAAAAAAAGGATCCAATGAAGGAAAAAAAAAGCAACCATCCATACATTGTTGTTTGCAAACCACTGTCATATATATTATCTCACAATAGCTCTTGGAGATTTCATTCATACCTTCATTCATATGTTTATTCAATACATATTTATTGAGTACCTATTCTTTTCCATTACTATGAATGCAACAGGAAAAATACATTCTATTAAGGAGAGAGAGAGACAATAAACAAATGAGAAAAGATTTGTCACATGAGAATAGATGCTATGAAGTAAAATAAACCAGGGTGAAGAAATTGAGAGAAACAAGAGGTGTTATTTGAGGTCATAGAGGGCTTTTCTGATAAAGTGTCATTTAAGTAGTAGCCTGAAGGAAGTGAAGGAACAGGGCATTCAATATCTGAGAATAGAGTGCTCCATGCAAAGGGGACACTAGGTTCAAAGGTCACAAAGAAGTTGGGCACCTGTGTGTTCAAAGAAGCAAGGAAGCCAGTGTGCCTAGAGTGGAGTGAGCAAGAGGGAACGAGTAGGAGAAAAAGTAAGAGAGAATCAGATCATGCAGAATCTCTATAGATCATTTTTGGGTTTTCCGAAAAGATTCTGTGTAGGTTGGAAAGCCCTTTGGAGGTTGGAGGGTTTCAAATGGAAGAAAAATAAAGCAACTTATCAAAAGTTACTGAACTACTATGAAACATTGCCAGCATCCCAAACTAGAGTATTCTAATTCTAGGCCCAAGGAGCAGTCAGAGAAGCTGAAGGAGAATCAGAGAGAGAAAATTAGTGACTACTTTGATAACCAAAGACCCCTCTTCACAACTACTGAAAGAAAATGACTTCGGCCTCTTAATTCTATAAGTCAGCTAGCCACACAGTCTCCCCAAATGAACTTTATTGGTCCAACATTTGCCTTTCTTCTCCTATAAATCAGAAAACAGAATGTATGTCAGAATATTCAAGAGAAAGAGTACTAAGAGGCCAAAATAGAGCTGGCTCTTTCAGGTCAGTAAAACATGTACATTTTTAATATTTGCCTGTAGGATTGAAGTGTCCAAAGAACACTGGGCATCCATGTATCTGCTAGCTTGGAAAAGATTTGATATTTGGTATAATTTTCCCAGAGAGAAAGAGAAACTAGCAGTGGCTCTGCTCCTGAGGCTATCCCCTCACAGTGCCCTGACATCTGGCCCACTCAGGGAGATTTCCCTGTTGACCTGAGTATCATCTTCCCATCACCCACCCAGGGAATGAACCTCAAGTAACTGGAGAATGTTTCATTTTTCACATGACATTTTATATAAGGTTGGCTTCATTTCCCATTGGTGGGCTCCCCATGCACCAACACACACACACACACACACACACACACACACACACACACACACACACACTTTACATTAAAAGCACTGGCAGTCCTCAGACTTTGGACAAAACAATTTTCTAGAAAAACCACACCTAGGCAAACCAAATGTAAGCTGAATCTGATATTCCCATAAAGCCAATGTCATAACTGAAACTTTCAGATTTTTCCAGAAACTTGCTAATTTTTTTTATAGTAATGACCTTAAGCATCAATTACAAACATAATGTGGTAAAAATAACACCACATGGGAATCAGACTTCTTGGTTTCGGTTCTGGTACTGTCACGAATCTCTTCTATGACCTTAGAAAAGTTATTTACTTTTTCTGGGTCTCAGTTTTTTGGTTTTTGTTTTTGTTTTTGTTTTTGTTTTCATTTGTATAACTAAGAGGGCTGAAATAAAAAATCTCTAAGGGGTCTTTCAAGCAATAAAATTCTATTAATTCCACAAATCAACATTTTTTATTTTATGTCCAGTATATGGACTGCTAAAGCTTTGTTATTTGAATCAACTAAAAAGGGAAATATTTTAATTGATTTTATTTATTTATGGACAGTTATCCTCTTCCTCCAACCCCAGGGAGAGGAGACCACCTATAATCTGGAGCCAAAATAAAAAAAATATATATATATTTTTTAAATCAGAGAGCAGATTGACTGAGTGACACAGGGCAGAAACATTTTGGTCTAAGTTCCATGTGTATGATCATGGGTGCAATTAAAGATTAAAATAAGTAATGACTTCTGTTGTGTAGCTTCAGTGAGTTGACAGTAGCCTGTAAATCACACAAAACATTGAAGTCAACCCCTACTTGCTTCTTGGAGTTACGCTAACAGGAAATCTTCATGTCAGGCCCTCTTAAATAACCACAGGTTCCAGGGTATCTGAAACAAGTCATACTCCACCCACCATTGACTTTGGGAATGAGTTTCATGCTTAGGTGTGCATCTTTAACTAGAATTCCTGAGAGGAGGGAGCAGAAAAGCCAACTGACCTTCTTGATAGGTATCTTAAGCATCATCCCTACCATAGACTCCTTCATCTGAGTGATGATAAAATGTCAGTTCAAGAGGGCACATGTCAGCAATAAGGCAGGAGACATAAACAAGCCTTGGCAGGAAAAAAAAAAAAGCAATTCTTTCTGGCTTGTGTCAGGTTCCCCTCCACCAGCTTTATATTGCCCTAAATTCCAGCCTTTGTAGCCTTGTTATATATCTATCTTCTGATTAAGAGAACTGTCATGCTGTTTTCAGAGGACTGTCTGGATATAAATGTCAAGAATGGGAAAGAATAGATTGAGAAGTTGTAAGAAGAGGAAACAAGTAAAAGAACTAGAGCAATAACATCCTAATTACCATTTGTCCTCCAGGTGCTCTTTAGAAAAGTCATGTTGCAACAGGGGGAATGCTCCCACTCATAATAAAAAATAAATGTGAAGAACCTGTTCATATATGTGTTTACCAAATAATGATAATTGGAACATACAACACAAAGTTCTCCATGCATACAGACCACAGATAGGTGGTTTAAACAAAAGTGTTTATTTCAATAGTGTGCTGGAGCTGGTATGCACCAGCTAGTGAGAAAGGCAACCGTAGGCATCTCTTCCCACCTACACATTCAGTCATGTGATAGCTTGAAATTAGCTGTAGTTGAAGTATTTACATCATGGAAATTAAAAAGAATACAAAGTTTCCAGTAAAGATGCCATAGTAGGTAGAGATTGTGCTTATCTTCTCTCATTACCACATCAAAATTACAACTAAACTACAGAACACTCACTATTGGGAGTCATCTGAGGTCTGGCTAAACAGAAGTTCTACAACTGGGGACATACATAACAGGGCACTTCAAGACTGGTAGAAGGGACAGAGATGCAAAGTGGGCTGGTCCCACAACTGTGTGTGGTGGTTGAGGATACAGCGGGATATCTCAGCTGCAGAGGTCCCATGGAGGAGCCCCCACAACCTCTTACTGTGAAAACCAGTGAAGGTTGTGGCTGAGTGAGACGGAGGTCTGCTGGAGTCACAGACATTCCTCATAAAGGGCCCACAGACTTACTGCTGATGCACTCACTCTTAGCACCAGCTCTGGGGCAGCTGCTTGAAAGTGCCAGGAACATATGGGAAGGAACTGAATTATCTGGCTTCAAGGAGAGGACTAGAGCAGCAGATTTCTCTCAGGCAGAATTGCTAGCAGAATCCATTGTTCCTTTGTTGAGTCCTCCAAACTCCCAGCCCGAAGACACAGGTGGCCACCATATCTGAGTCTCCATCAACCTGGCTAACACAAGTCACCCTGCCCACGTGATTCCTTGAGACCCCACCCCGCCCAACTTGTAGGCCCACCCGAGCCACCTTCAATGGCTTTTCCATATAACTGGCCTATCTCGGCTAATATTGCAAAATTTCCTATAATCTCTCAAGGTTCACAAAATTGAAATAAAAAGCACCTGGCCTCAGCATGCTCGTACTTCTTGCTGAGCAGCCCTAAGCCCAGCATGGGTGGTGACCATCTGCAGATTTCTTGGTGAATCTTGCTAGATAACTCTGGGCAGTGCATAGGCTGTGGCTGACTTGGACTGCGGTAGGGCCCCCTCCAGGAAGCTCTAGGGCCTACACGCCTGGTGGCCACCTTCTGCTTGAGCTAAATCACCACCTGGGGCTGCATCTGAGGACAACACACCCAAAGGGAAGACTGGGCAGGCAACAGAGGCCTGCTGAAGTGAATCCTGCTCCATAAGGTCAGCCCCCCCACAGGCTAGTCCTCACAACCAATCAACCCAAGAGTCAATCCCTCTCACTAATGTGCAAATAACAACTAAGGCTCAACTACAATAGTAGGGAAGATGAAATCCATATAAAAAACACATCTGGAGGACCTGTCTCAGGTGACCAGGGAAGACTGTGCCACTGGGCCCCACAGGACACCTACTACATAAGGCCACTTTACTAAGATTGGGAGAAGTAAGAGCCTTACCTAATACATAAAAACAAACACAGGGAGGCAGACAAAATGGGGAAGATAAATAAATATGTCCCAAATGAAACGACAGAACAAAGCTCCAGGAAAAAAAAAAAAAAGAAACTAAACAAAATGGAGATAAGCAATCTACCAGATGCAGAGTTCAAAACCCTGGTTATAAGGATGTTCAATGAACTTAGGGGAAGAGTAATTAAACTCAGTGAGAACTTTAACAAAGAGATAGAAAACATAAAAAATGGAAATAAAAAACATTTAAAAATAGAAATGTAGAATATAATAACTAAAATGAAGAAGAAATGAAGAATACATTAGAGGAAATCAACATTAGATTAGATGAAGCAAAGGATCAAATTAATAATTTAGAAGATAAGGTAGCAAAGATAGCAAAAAACACCAAATCAGAACAGCGACAAGAAAAAAAGAATCCAAAAAAATGAGGATAGTTTAAGGAGCCTCTGACACAACATTAAGCATAACAACATTCGCATCAAAGCAGTACCAGGAGAAGAGAGGGAGCAAGGAATTGAAACATATTTCAATAAATAATGATGAAAAACTTCTTTAACCTGGTGAAGGAAATAAATATACTAGTCTAAGAAGTGCAGAGAGTCCCAAACAAGATGAATCCAAAGAGGCCTACACCAAGACATATCGTAATTAAAATGTCAAAGGTTAAAGACAAAGAGAGAATCTTAAAAGCAGCAGGAGAAAAGCAGTTAGTTACCAAGCTCCTATACAACTTCCAGATGATTTCTCAGGAGAAACTGCAGGCCAGAAGGAATTGTCAGGAAATATTCAAAGTGATGAAAAGTAAGGATCTACAATCAAGATTACTCTATCCAGCAAAGCTATCATTTAGAATCAAAGCACAGATAAATAAATTCCCAGACCAAAAAAAAAAAAAAGCTAAAGGAGTTCATTACCACCAAACCAGTATTACAAGAAATGTTAGAGACTTCTGCAAAAGGAAGAAAAAAGATAAAAATATGAATAACAAAATGATAATAATACATATCTATCAATAATTACTTTAAATGAAAAAGGATTAAATGCTCCAATCAAAAGAGAGTGGCTGAATGGGAAAGAAAACAGTACCCTTACATACACGCTGCCTACAAGAGACTCACTTCAAATGGAAGTAAAGTGATGGAAAAAGACAAACAAAAAATGGAAACAAACAAGCGAAAATCTGGGGTAGCATTGCTACCAGACAAAATAAACTTTAAAACAAAGGTTATAACAAGAGACAAAGAAGGAACCAGTAATCTCACTTCTGGGTATTTATCTGAACATTCAAGACTACTTTAAAGCAACATGCGCATCCATATCTTCATTGCAGCATTATTTACAATAGCCAAGATATGGAGGCAACCTGGGTGTCCATCAATGGATGAATAAATAAAGAAGAGGTGGTACATATATACAATGGAATATTTCTCAGCCATAATTTTTGTTTTGAAAAATGAAGTCTTGTCATCTGCAACAACATGGATGTACTTAAAGGGTATTATGCTGAGTGGAGTAAGTCAGAGAAAGACAAATACAAACAGAAACAAACTCATAGATGAGAGAATGTTTTGAGGGTTGCCAGATGGCCGAGTTGTGGGTGGGTGAAAAAAGGGGAAGGGTTAAGAAGTACAAATTGGTAGTTACAAAATAGTCATGGGGATGTAAGGTATAGCATAAAGAATACAGTCAATCATATTTTAATAACTGTGTATGGTGTCACGTACACTAGACTTATTGAGGTGATCACTTCATAAGTTATATAAATGTCTAATCACTACGTTGTACACCTGAAACTAATATAATATTACATGCCAACTATAATTGAGATATAAAACATTATTAAAATAAAAGAATACAAATCAGATTTTTTCTTCTTGGAGAGTCGGTTGTTAAATATTTATTAGTATGCCACTGAACATATCCTGCCTCAATTCTCAAAATATTTAAGGGGCAGTAGAAGATAAGTTTGATGTTTTATGTTCAAGAGTCTTGGCTCTCCGCCACTAGACTGTTAGATACTTGAGTACAAAACTAGACCTTGTGCTTATGTGTTTTCCAAATACAGGGTAAAATATCTGACACATTTTAAGTGTTCAATAAACATATTGAGTTATAAATATATATATATATTTAATTCAACAATCGATTTTTGAAGTTCATGAGTAGTTTTCCTACTCAAGTGAAGAGTATAATCAATTTTCTCAGTTTTGATCTCTGCTTTTGACTACCTCCTTTATTAATGCTGTGTGTACTTGATGGTATAAAAAATAACACAGCTGTGTATCATGAGAGAAACATTCTAGGGCAGGGCTGCCATGCTTCACAACTCTGGGTAAATGCAATGGGAAATGTACCCTCCAGAGCTGTGTAGCAAGGGATTCCTGAGTCTTGACTCTCCCATTCTGTCTGTGTCTGGCTAAGTGACATCACTGTAGCAACTCGTCTTCAACTTCTATTTCAGATCTCAAAAAATGACAGGATCTGATGTAAGCAGCTGTTTTATATATACATATAAATTTGCTGTTGAACCTTTTCTTCTAATGAAATCTAATGCAAAAGCCCAGTGGGGCTGCTCTGGTTGAAGCTAGGATGGGGGCTCAGAACCAGTTTACTTCTAGCTATAATCTCCAGCTGACCTACCACCAAAGCAGCTTTATGGAATTCCTGGAGCTCTAGAAACCATGGTTGAAAAACACTAGCCTTACTAATTTGTCCTTAAGGGGTATTTCAGTTCAGTGCTCTCAGATTCAGTGGTGAGCTCCGTAAATAGGTGTTGAATTATTACAGTTCTGGAAAGTTGTTTTACTTAGAAAAAGGGATACTTGGGAATTCATGTCATTCTCTTCACCAAAGCAGTCCTCAAATCTTGTAAGCAGTAGGGAAGCTAGACTACAATGGATCCACATTCTTTTTCTCTATTCTTCCTGGGAAATAGGACAGTTAGACCTCTCAATCTCCTTTCTCTATACACTATACCTGAAACATCAGTCTCTAAAGAGATCTTGCTCCATGACTAAGTTTCAATATGTGGTTATCAAATTGGAATTGCCTAGTGTTGTGCGCTTCCTGTCTTTAACATTTTTTATTATGAAAGAAGATGATGAGATGCCTACCTCCCAGTCCTCAAGTAAGCCTACTTTCATCCATACCTGATTACTTACCATCTTCTCAATTTACCTGTCCTTTCTCACTTGCCTGTCTTTATGCATGCTTTACATATTTATATTAATTCAATCAATAAATATCTATCCAGCACATTACGATGTACCTGGCACTTGGCATAAAGAATGGACAAGATAAACATGATCTCTAACTCATGGAACTTCAAATCTAATCAAGCTGCTCCCTCTTTCTTGAATTTTATTTCTGTCCTCGTCATAATTACTTTCAATTCACTCAGAAAACTTCTATTCATCCTTCAAATACCAACTCAAATATTGTCTTCTCTGTTGAGTAGACTGTCCTATAGCATTAAGCACCTTAATAGTATATATGCCTACCTTTTCCACTAAAATAAGAATTTCTTAAAAGCCCCAACTTTGTTTCATTTACCTTCTTATGTCTTTCTCACCCTATATTTCGTGTGAAATAGGTATTAATTGGTGTTGTATTGAACAATAATCTATAGGTGTTATTTTTTCCCAGTTTTAGTTAAGTATAATTGACAATTAAAAATTGTATATATTTAAGTTGTACAACTTGATGATATGCTATACTTATATATTTGAAACATTCACCACAATAAAGCTAACTAATGTATTTCTTACTTCACATAGTTGTCATTTTTTTATTATTATTAAATTTATTGAGATGACATTAATTAATGAGGTTATATAAATTTCAAGTGTACAATTCCATAATACACTTTGGAGACCATCCAAAGTCTGGTCTCCTTTTGTCACTATATATTTGACCTCCTTTACCCTCTCCAGCCTTCCTCTAGCCCTTCCCCTCTGATAACCACCATTTTGTTGTCTCTGTCTATGAGGGTTTTTTGTTTGCTTGTTTTGATTCTTCATGTATTTGCTTTCTACTTTGTATCCCACACATGAGTGAAATCACATGGTTCTTTTCCTTTTCTGTCGGATATATTTTGCTTAGCATGATATTCACAAGATATTACTTAGACATAAGATGAAATTCTGCCATTTGCGACAACATGGATGGATCTTGAGGTCACTTATTTTTTCTTTATTTGTCTTTATTGAAATATAATATACAATTAGTTGCTTGTAATTACATTATACAATTCAATGAGGTTTTATTTCACTTATAGTTAGCATACAATAAAATACTAGTTTCAGTTGTATAGCATAGTGGTCAGAGATCCACATAGCTTGCAAAGCGATCACCCCACTAAATCTAGTACTCCCCTCACCCCTTACATATTTATTACAACATTATTAACCATCTTCCCCATGCTACACTCTACATCTTCATGTATATTCTGCAACTATCCATTTGTATCTCTTAATCTCTTTACTTTTTTTTGTCCCCTCAAGCCCCATCTCATCTAGTATCCCTCTAAATATTCTCTATGAGTTTATTTCTACTTTTGTTGTTTTTGTTATTTATTTTGTTCTTTAGATTCCACATGTACATAAAATCATGTGACATTTGTCTTTCTATATCCGACCCATTTCATTCAGTGCAATAACCTCTAGGTCCATCAAGGCAATATCTTTTACAATCCTCTTCATTTTAGTCTGTGTGTGTATCTTTTAATCTGAAGTGAGTCTCTTGTAGGCAGCGTATATAGGGATCTTGTTTTATTATCCATTTTGTCACTATATCTTTTGGTTGGAGCACTTCATTCTTTTCCATTCAAGGTACTTGTTGATAGGAATGTAGTTATTACCATTCTTTATTCCTGTTCTTGATACATGCTTTTCCATCTTAAAGAAGTCTTTCCAGCATTTCCTGTAATACTGGTTTGGTGTTGACACATTCCTTTAGCTTATTTTTTGTCTGGGAAGCTCTTTATCTGTCCTTCAACTCTAAATGATAGCTTTGCTGGATAAGGTATTCTTGGTTGTAGATCCTGGGTTTTCATCACATCGAATATTTTGTGCTAAGCCCTTCTGTCCTGCATGGTTTCTTTTGAAAAATCAGCTGCCAGTTTTATAAGTCCTCCCATATAGGTAACTAACTGCATTTTAAGATTCTCTCTTTGTACTTAACCTTTGGCACTTTAATTACAATGTGTCTTGGTGTGGGCCGGTTTGGGCTCCTCTTTCTTGGGACTCTCTGAGCTTCCTGGGGTTGTATGCGTATTTCCTTCACCAGTTTAGGGAAGTTTTCCAAAATTATTTCTTCAAATAGCTTTTCTATTTCTTGTTCTCCCTCTCATCTTTCAGGTACCCCTATTACACGGATGTTTTTACATTTATTTTTGTCCCAAAGACTCCTTAAATTATTATAATATTTTTCGTCCCATAGGATCCTTAAATTATTATTATAATCTTGGCTTTTTTTTTTTTTTTTTTTTTTGCCATTCTGATTGAGTGTCCTTAGCTTTCCCATCCTTTATGTAGGTCATTTGATCCTCTTCTTTATTCACTCTCTTTATTCCATTTAATATACTCTTCTCTCAGATAACATGTTATTCATTTCTGACTGGTTCCCTTTTAGAATTTCCATTTCCATTTTTATGTTTCTTTTATCTCTTTCTTGAAGTTCTCACTGAATTCATCTATACTTCCCATAAGTTCATTGAGTATCTTTATAACCAGTGTTTCAAACATTGCATGTGTTAGACTGCTTAACTCCATTATTCCTGGATCTCTGTTCTGTTCTCTCTATGGTTTCTGCTTCTCTGTTTTCCCATTTTGTCTCCCTTTCTGTGCCTATTTCTATGTACTAAGCAAAGCTCCTAAGTCTCCCGATCTTATTAGTGTAGATTTGTGAAGTAGGTGTCCAGTGGCACAGTCCTGAGAGGGGTTTAGCTGCAGGCCAAATTTAGCCCAAGCCTCTGTCCCTCTGGGGCCACCTGCTAAAATTCAGCAAGCAATCTATAGATACTGTGCTTATAGTTGCCTCAAAAAGCCACACCAGAAACCAAGGCCGGCTCCCACCAATGTCAGTCTAGGCGTTGCTCAGCAAGGAACACCTGACTTGCAGAAGATACACCTGGATGTGGCTTGGTTGGGGTCGTGAGTTGGGGGAGGCAGAGTTTCAGGGAATCCTCTGGGTAGAGTGACCTCTGTTATCTAGTTTGATAATGTCTACCCTATGGCAGCACTGTGTCAGCACACTGGGAGGGTGGAGGGCTGAACAGAGGAACAATGGATACTAACTGCACTTCTGTACAGAGCAAGTCTCATCTCGGCCTTCACTTCGACAATTCAGTGTCCCCCTGTAAGTCCCTGTGCAGCCTAATTAACACTGGTGCTCAGAGCGAGCAAGTTCATCACCACGAAAGTCCGCTCACAGACATGACCCCTTTTAAGAGATGTCTGCAGCTGCCGGCCACCTCTGCCACAGCCTCTTGGTACCAGGCAGCCTTGAATCCTCCCCCGTCCTACCTTCTGCCATTGCAGGGTGATTTCTTAGTTCTCTCCCTAGTTATATGGCTTGTTCATCTAGATCCCAGGTGATTTTTCCTCTCTGTTAGCTCCTTGTTTCTGTCACAAGTTTGAATTGATCTCTGGAGGAATGAACAGAGCCTCTTCCATCTATGCCATTTTTTTTCCACTTCATTTTCTTCTTCTTTTTTTTTTTTTTGAATGTGAGAACACTTAAAATTTATCCTTTAAACAAATTGGAAATATATAATATTGTTTACTATACTCATGTTGTTGGGCATTGGATCTCCAGAATTTATTCATCTTGCATAACTGAAACTTTATATCCCTTCACCAACATCTCTCCATTTTCCCTATTCCCCAGCCTCTAGTAACTATTCACCTTTTTAATCTCTGTTTCTATGTGTTTCACTATTTTAGATTCCATATATAAATAAGATCATGCAGTATTTATCTTTCTGTGTCCGGCTTATTTCACTTAGCATAAAGTCCTCCAGGTTCATCCATGTTGTCACAAATGGCAGGATTTCCTTCTTATTTTAAGGCAGAATAATATTCTATTGTATGTTATCTTAATCTGTTCATCTGTCAATATACATTTAAGTTTTTCCATATCTTGGCTGTTGTGAATAATACTGAAAGGAACATAGAAGTGTAGATATCTCTTCACTATCTTGACTTTATTTCTTTGGGGTATATACCAAGGAGTGGGATTGCTTTCTCAAATGGTAGTGTGTTTTCAATTTTTTGAAGAATCTCCATGCTTTTTTCTATAATGGCTGTACCAATTTACATTCTCACCAAAGGTTCCCTTTTCTCCACAACCTCACCAACACATGTTATCTTTGTCTTCTTATAATTGCCATTCTCATAGGTATGAAGCAATATCTCACTATGGTTTCGATTTGTATTTCCTTAATGACTGGAGAATTTGAGTACCTTTCATATTCCTATTGACCATTTGTATGTCTTCTTTTGAGAAATGTCTATTCGGATCCTTTGCCCATTTTTTATTGGGTTATTTGTGGTTTGTTTGTTTTGTTTTGTTTTGTTTTTCTACTGATTTGCAAGGGTTTCTTATATATTTTGGGTATTAGCCACTTATCAGGTATATGGTTGGCAGATATTTTCCCCATTCCATAGTCACTTTTTAATTCTATTTATTTTTTCCTTTACTGTGAAAAGTTTTTTGTTTGATGCAATCATATTCAGTTATTTTTGCTTTTGTTGCCTATGCTTTCCATGTCATATGCAAAAAATTATTGTACAGAACAAAGTCAGGAAGCATTTCCCCTGTTTTGTTCTAACAGTTTTATGGTTTCAGGTCATATGTTTGTCTTAAATTCATTTCCATTTGATTTTTGTACATAGTTTGAGATATGGATCCAATTTCACTCTTCTTCATGTGGATATTCATGTAAAATTTATTAATGAGACTATCTTTTCTTAATGTGTGTTCCTGGCACCCTTTTCAAAGATCAATTGACCATAGATTCATGGATTTACTTCTGACCTCTCTATTCTGTTCTATTGATCTGTATGTCTGCTTTTATGCCAGTATCATATTGCTTTGATTACTGTATTTTAGTAATATAATTTGAAATCAGGAAGTGTAATGCTTCCAGTTTTGTTCTTCTTGCTCAAAGGCTATTTGAGGTCTTTTGAGAATATGTGTTATTGGATTGTTTCTATTTCCATAAAGAACATCATTTGACTTTTGACAGGGATAACAATAAATCTGTAGATCACTTTGAGTGATATGGACATTTTAACAATATTAATTCTTTCATTTTTTTATGAACACAAGATGCCTTTCTAGTATGTGTATATTCTTTAATTTCCTTTATCAATGTTTTATATTTTTCAGCATACAAGTCTTTAACGTCCTTGGTTAAATTTATTCCAATATATTTTATTCTTTTTATTGCCATTATGAATAAAATTATTTTTTAAGTTTCATTTTTAGATAGTTAATTACAATTGTTTGTTTACAGAAACGTAATAGATTTTCATATACAGATTTTGTATCCTGAAATCTTATTGAATTTGTTTAGTTCTAAGAGTTTTTGTTGCATCTTTAGGATTTTCTACATAAACAATCAGATCATTTACAAACTGAGATAATTTTACTTCTTACTTTCCAATTTGGATGCCTTAATCTTTTTGTTGAATTGCTCTGGCTAGGGCTTTCATTACTATGTAGAAAAGGAGTGACAATAGGCAGTACCAGTCAAGATGGTGGAGTAAATGTTGTGCTTGCTTCCTCCAATGACCACATTAAAATTATAACTAAATTCTAGAAGAATCAATCGGGAGAACAATCTGAAGACTAGCTGAACAGAAATCCTATAACTAAAGCTATAAAGAATAGGCCACACTGAGACTGGTAAAAATGCAAAATGAGCTGATCCCACACCCATGTGTGGTGATTGAGCATCAAGAAGGATATCTTGGCTGCAGAGGTCCCCCCTGAGAAGCAAGGGGCCCAGTGCCAGAAAGAGAAGTCCACACAAAATCTAGCTATGAAAATCGGTGAGGATTTAGACCATCTGAATGAGACAAAAAACTGCTGAAAACCCAGTTGTTCTCTGAAAGAACGTGCACAGAAACTCACTCACTTGCAGGAACTCACCTTGAGTTCTGGCAGAGGGACAGCAGCTCAAGAAGTACAAGAGATATACAGAGAAAGCCTGAGTTAAGTGGCTTCAGGGTGAGGGCTGGAGGGACAGCCACCATTGTCCTTGTGTTGAGCCCTTCTCCTGTGCAGCCTATAGGCTGGCATTATCTTGCCTGTGTTGAGCCCTCCACTAACACAGCCAAATCTGAATCTGCATTGGCCTGGTGAGCTCTGTTGACAACACCCAGGTAACTCCCTGAGATCCCACCTTACCCAACTTGCACATTGCAGGAGGCATGTTCATGGCAGCACACCTGATTAGCCCACAAGCAACACACACAAATGGTATTCTTAACAGGCACACAATCACTCTGTGGCAAATCCCAGTACCGAGGGTCAGCCCTTACACAGCAGCTCATACACTGTCGGCATGGCAAATCCTCACAGTCAGTCAGTCTGTCAGCTTGAGAGTCAATCCCACCCAGTGATGTGCCAAAAACAATCAAGGCTTAACTAAAACAAGAAGGCACACACAATCCACACAAGAGACACTCTTATATCACATAGTGTAGGTGATCAGGGAGACTGCACACTAGGCCACAGAGGGCGCCTACTACATAAGGCAACCTGGCCAAGACTGAGAGATATAGCAGATCTACCTAAGACATAGAAACAAACTTAGAGAGGCAGTCAACAAAGATAACAAAGAAGCATGCCTCAAAAGAAAGAACAAGAGAAACTCCAAAAAGAGAACTAAAAAATAATGAAGGAAAGATACCTACAAGATATAGAGTTCAAAACACTGGTTTTAAGGATGCTCAAGGAACTTAGAAGTTCAACAGATAACAAGCATAAAAATGGACATAAATAACATAAAAAAGAACCAGTCAAAAATGAAAAAATACAATAACTGAGATAAAGAACACAATGGGAATCAACAGCACATTAGATAAAGCAGAGGATCAAATCAGTAATTTGGAAGACAGGTAGTAGGAAAAACTCAATCTGAACAACAGAACAAACAAGGAAAAATAAGGATAATTTAAGAGAACTGTGGGACAACATCATCATAGGGTTACCAGAAGTAGAAGAGAGAGAGCAAGGGATTGAGAACCTATTTGAAGAAATAATCACTGAAAACTTCCCCAACCTGGTGAAGGAAATAGACGTTCTAGACCAGGAAGCATAGAGAGCCCAAACAAGATGAACCCAAAGAGGCCCACACCAAGACACATCATCATTAAAGTGCCAAAGGTTAAAGATAAAGAGAAATCTTAAAAGTAGTGAGAAAAGCAATTATTTACTTACAAGGGAGCTCCCAACTGATTTCTCACAGAAACTTTTCAGGCCAGTAGGAATTGACAAGATATATTCATAGTGATAAAAAGCAAGGACCTACAACCAAAATTATTCTACCCAAGAAAACTATCATTTAGAATCGAAGGACAGATGAAGAACTTTCCAGACAGGAAAAAGCTAAAGAGTTTATGACCATCGCACCAGTATTATAAGAAATATTAAAGAGATTCCTTTAAGAAAAAGAAGGGTGGGGGGAAGGAACATAAATATGAGTAATAAAATGGCAATAACTATGTAACTATAGATAATTATTTTAAATGTAAATGAATTAAATGTTCTAATCAGAAGACATAGAGTAACTGAATGGTTAAGAAAACAAGACCCATAGATATATTGTCTACAGGAGACCACTTCAGATCAAAAGACACATGCAGACAGAAAGTAAAAAGATGGAAAAAGACATTTCATGCAAATGGAAAGGAAAAAAAGGGGATAGGAATACTTATATCAGACAAAATAGACTTTAAAACAAAGGCTATAATAAGGACGAATAAGGATATTATATAATCCTAAAGGGATCGTTTCAACCAGAGGATATAACCCTAGTAAACATTTATACACCCAACATAGGAGCACCTAAATATATAAAGCAAATATCGACTGACATAAAGGGAGAGATTGGCGGTAATGCAGTCATAGTAGGGACTTTAACACACCATTGACAACAATGGATAGATCTTCCAGACAGAAAATCAACAGGGAAACATCAGCCTTAAATGATACACTACACCAAATGGAGTAATTGATATTTTAGAGCATGTTACACAAAAGCAGCAGAATATACATTATTTTCAAGTACACATGAAACATTTTCTCAGATAGACCACATGTTAGGCCACAAAACAAGTCTCAATAAATTTAAGAAGATGGAAATCATATGAAGCGTCTTATCCTACCACAGTGATATGAAAATGGAAGTCAATTACAAGAAAAAACACTGTAAAATACAAAAACACATGAAGGGTAATTAACAGGCTACTAAACAATGAGTGGGTTAACAATGAAATCAACGAAGAAATCAAAAGGTACCTTGAGACAAATGAAAATAAAAATACAATGACCTCAAATCTATGGGACATAACAAAAACAGTCCTAATTTGGAAATTCATAGCAACACAGGCCTACCTCAAAAAAAAAAATCTCAAATGAATGATATAACCTTATACTGAAAGGAACTAGCAAAAGAACAGCAAACAATGCCCAAAGTGAGTAGAAGGAAGGAAATAATAAAGATCACAGCCTAAATAAACAAAATAGAGTCTTAAAAAAATACAAAAGATCAAGGAAATCAAAAGCCGATTCTTGGAAAAAATAAACAAAATTGATAAAGCTTTAACCAGACTCTTCAAGAAAAAAAGAAAGAGGACCCAATTAAACAAATTCAGAAACGAAGGAGAAGTAAACGCAGACTCTACAGAAATACAAAGGATTATAAGGAAATACTACAAGTAATTATATGCCAATGAATTGAACAATCTGGTAGAAATGGATACATTTTTAGAAAAATACAATCTCCCATGACTGAGTCAAAAAAGAAACAGAAAAACTGAACCGACAGATTACCACCTATGAAACAGAATCAGTAATCAAAAAAAAAAAAAAAATCCCAGCAAAGAAAAGTCCTGGACCAGATGGCCTCACAGGTGAATATTACCAAACATTCAAAAAAGAATTAACACCTATCTTTCTCAAACTATCTCAAAAAATTCTAGAAAGGAAGTCTCCCAAGAGCATTCTATAAGGCCACCATTACCCTGATTCCATAAGCAAAGATATTACCCTCCAAAAAAGTGAAATTATAGGCTGATATCCCTGATGAACATAGATGCAAAAGTCTTCAACGTAATATTAGTAAACCAGATTCAGCAATACATTAAAAAGATCGTACACCATGATCAAGTTGGATTTATTGTTGAGATGCAAGTTTGGTTCAATTTCTGCAAATCAATTAACATGATACAACACATAAACAAAATGAATGATAAAAATCATATGATTATATCAATAGATGCAGAAAAAGTATTTGACGAAATAAGAGATCCATTTATTATAAAAACTCTCAGCAAAGTTGGAATAGAGGGAACACATCTCCACAGAATAAAATACATATATGACAAACCCACAAAAAATATTATACTCAAAAGGAAAAGCTAAAAGCGTTTTCTTTATGCTCAGGAGCAAGACAGGGAATGTTCACTTTCACCACTTCTATTCAATTTTCTATTGAAAGTTCTAGCTACAGCAATCAGACAAGAAAAAGAAGTAAAAGGCATCCAAACTGGAAACAGAAGTAATTCTGTCATTATTTGCAGATGACATGATACTATGTAGAGAGAACACAAAAGGTTCCAGGGAAACTTGTTAGAACTGATAAATGAATCCAGTAAAGAAGCAGAATAGAAAATTAATATTCGGAAATCAGTTATTCAAATCACATGCTATCACTTATATGTGGGATATAAACCTAAAAACAACAATTGAACAGGACAAACAAACAGAGACTCACGGACATGGACTATAGACTAGTGGTTATCAGAGGGTATGGCCCCATGGGAGGTGAACACACAGTGTAAATATATATGTGCCTTACTGTTAAAGTGTACAGCTGAAACTTATTGGATTTCATTAACCAATGCCACTATAAAAATTAATTAATTAAAAAAATAGAGGAAAACATTTAATCACACATCGATGTTCTTAAAGAGTGAAAAAGGCAGGACTTGGTTAAGAAAAAATAGAAATAAATAATTTATATACTGAAAAGAAAGAAATCAGTTATTCATCAAGGATATCAGCCAAGGTCAGTCACTTTTTGTGATAGGCCTTGGGCTACTTGGTAGGAGCTGCACAGCTATTCATGCTTGGTCTCTGCCTCTGATGGACCTGGATGTGCATGGCAAAGGCAGGCTGACATCCTCAGCCATCTGCCACCAGTACCGGGCCTGGGACAGCTCAACAAAAGGTTCAGGGCACCCTGAGGCCTGATGTTACCCGCTGTATGCCTGTAATGCTTAGCCACTGAAAGAACCTTGGGTGGTACTTGATCTGGGTGAGATGGGGTCCCAGGTAGTCACCAGGGTGGGATGAATGGTATTCATCACATTAATGCAGATTTCGGTTTGGCACCAATGCTGAGCCTGAGGCATCTTACTAAAGTCTCAGAGCACACCAAGGCCAGGCACTGCCTGTCTAGGGCCCACAAACTCCTGAGAGTTGTCTAAGAAAGGCTGCACCCCAGGTTGGGGTTTGTTGCTTGCCACTGAAAGTGTCTCCACTTGTGTGTGAGCCAAGACCTGCTGTTTGCTATTGAAAGAGACTTCTGTGGTTTGCAGGGTGGGTCTGATTGCTCACCACAGAAAGTGCCTCTCGTGGTATGTGAGTTTGATGAGGCAGGATTAAAGGGAGTTACTGGGGTGGAGCTAGTGGACTTCATGAAGCTAATGCAGATTTGCCCATTTGGGGAGGACTCAACACAAGAAAGATGGTGACCATCAGTAGGCTACACAGGAGGCTCAATACAGGGACAGTGGCAGCTGTCCCCCTCACCCTCACCCTGAAGCCACACAACTCAGTCTCTCCCTATATATATCTGGTACCTCCCAAGCCTCTGTCTCTCCAACAGAGCCCAGGGTAAGTGCCTACAAGTGAGTCTGTGTGTCGACTCTTTAAGAGGACATCCAGTTTTCCAGCAGTCCTTTATCTCACCCGGATGCGTGGAATCTCCAATAATTTTCATAGCCAGATGTTGCAAGGAATCCTCTTTCTGGCACTGGAACCTTGGGCTGGAGTGCCCCATTGTGGAGCTGGGGCCCCTTGCTCCTCAGAGGGGACATCCACCACCAAGAAACCCTCCTTGATGCTCAATCACTACATGTGGTTGTGGGGCCAGCTTGTTTTGCATCTCCACCTCTTCTACCAGTCTCCATGTGGCCTCTAGTTTATATTTTTAGTTATATGAGTCCTTTTAGCTAGTCTTCAGATGGTTTTCCATGTTGATTGTTCTATAACTTAGTTGTAATTTTAATGTGGTCATGGGAGGTGGCAAACACAGCGTTTACCTACTCTACCATCTTGCCTGGAACTTTGACCTATATTTTTGTTTTCTTTAGTGTCTTTGGTTTCAGTATCTGGATAATTCTGGCCTCATAAAATTTTAAGTGTGTTTTCATTTTTTTCTATTTTGGAAGAGTTTAAGAAGGATTGGTATGAATTCTTCTTAGAATTCAGCAGTGAAGTCATCTGAATCTAGATCTGGACCTGAACATTTCTTTCTTGTGAGATTTTTGATTACTGATTCAATCCCTTTACTATTGGTTTAGTACTCACTTTGGCAGCACATACATTATTGGTCTGTTCAGGCTTTCTATTTCTTCTTTATTTAATTTGGTAGGTTGTATGTTTCTAGGAATTTATCTGTTTTTCTAGGGTTATTGGCATGTGATTATTCATAATAGTCTCTTATAATCTTTTTTATTTCTGAGGCATATGTTGTAATGTCATCTCTTTTATTTCCAATTTAATTTATTTGAATGTTCTTTTCATTTATTCTTAGTCTATCAAACAATTTTGTTTGTCTTTTCAAAATGTCATGAGTCTTCAAAAACAACTCAGTTTTGTTGATTTTTAATATTTTAATCTTCTATTTGCTTTATTTCTGTTCTAATTTTTATTATTTTGTTCTTTCTGCTCTCCTTAAGTTTAGTTTGTTCTTTTTCTGTCTTTTTCAGATGTGAAGTTAGTTTGTTAATTTGAGATCTTTCTTCTTTTTAATGTAGATATTATTACTCTGAACTTCCTTCTTAATACTGCTTTTGCTGCTTCCTATAGGTTTTGGTATGTTGTGTTTTAATTTTCATTTATCTTGAAATGCTTTTTAAATTACATTTTGATTTACTATTTGACCCAATGGTTGTTCTAGTGAACAACTCTTTTGTTCACCAAAATCTCCATTACTTCTTGTTGTTTTGCTTTAAGCAGCTTCTATGTACTTTCCAGTGTTCATGTTTTAGAGATCACTTGAGTTAG
>NW_006431075.1:1095265-1101945 GCF_000325575.1 Pteropus alecto
CACAGGAAGTATCTATGGTAGTGAAAGATCAAGGGCCCAGGCCTCCATTCTCTCTGGTTAGTGGTCTCTCTTCTGCCTTGGGTGGCCTGACCTATAAACAGCTGCCATTTCATAGGTGTGCTTTGGCCAAGTTAAGCATGAAGTTTGGCCATCCAGGTAGTGGAAGCTACAGTGCCTAGAGCCTTGTCAGGCCATGCCTGTGTGAAGGGAGATACAGGAGTAGAGTTTGTGACATGTTCCCTTGCTCCATAGTGTATGTGGGGAGAGAGAGAGTGATCAAGAGAGCAAGTGACAGGGAGATGAGAGAGATAATGAGAGAGAGAGAAAGAGAGAGACAGAGACAGAGACAGAGAGAAGGTGCTGCTCCAAGGATATCTAAGAGAAGGAGGATCTGGGTATTGGTGGGTAGGGAAACTAGAATCAGTTAAAGATTAAGACTTTGAAGGCCTTGTCACGGGACTGGGGGCTGAAACTCACTTTTATGGGGCCAGAAATAAAAGATCAGGAACACAAATCTTCATTAATCATATTCTTCAGAACTTTATGTAAGAAAGAGTAGGTGTAAACTCATTAATTTACCCTTAGGAACAAAGCTGATCAGGTCACCCACAACCACTGTTCATTCAAGGGCCTTCTCTCCTCGCAGATCAGTTTACTTTGGAGGCTGAAAACATACTCTGGAGGTGTTTTGGTCATCAGAAAATTAGGATAAAGGAAGTTCAACATTCTTGAAAGATGTTTCTCCTGATTCTTTTGATTTACTTGATCTCCATAGCTCAAGTTTTCCTCTGAGTATGAGTCATACTAACATCTTCTTAGAAATTGTCAGAATACACTGCTCCCTTTCCCCCAGCCTATATACACTCTGTTATAAGAACACAATTACCTCAAACAAGTTATTACACATTTGAGTAGATACCATTTTCTTTAGTTAAGAGTACTTAGGGATCGCCTCATTCTGTTCATTTGTTTTAGAGATATTAAATTGGTACCGAATGAGCAGGATTTGCTCAAGGTCATATGGCAAATTAAGAGTAAAACTGACACCCAAACTCTTGACCCCCATGCTAAAGCACTCCATCTTCAACAGAGAGCAAATGACTATTTTTGGAGAATCAGCTTATCTACCTGATTGAGTTGAGAAACACAGGGGTCTTGTCAAAGCTATTTACATAGACTCTCTTCAGTTTTTGGTGGGATCACTTCTGTAGGAGCTTCCTTCATCTAGTATGGGTTTATTTTTGCTAGCTTTTATCTCAGCACCCTCTCCTTGCTTTCATACATCTGTCTTGAGACTTTACTATCTTTATATGTTGTATGTCCCAGCATACTATCCTTGCTCCTGCCAGAGGAACCTCCTTTATATGTGGAAATGGACAGATTTTGGAGTGGGTCTACAATCATCCTGAGGTCTTCTCACATCACAGTTGCCTCTTCTATAAAACAAGGATAAGGTTCATAATCCACTTCTCAGGAGACTCGTTGCCAGGGCGAGGAAGACTTCAACATCCACAAACCCAATGCATTGAAGAAGCTCCCTCCTTTGAGACCTGATTTGCCTATGAAAAATTCCTAAGTGCCCATATGTGTTCATCCATTGGCATTTCTTGGGCTATGATTCCTGCTTGGAATTGCTAATACAGCCTGCATATTGGCTCTTTCTCTTTTGGCATCATTTTCTTGCCCTTGTTTATATCCAGAGTATAAACACCAGGCAAAGACAACAACCATCCATCTTTAGCATCATGGTAGGGGAGGGCATGTGCACATGTATGCATGCACTTGCACCACATTGCACACACACAGCATGGAGCCTAGTACTAGCTGTTTCACATAAGAAAGGTTAGGGAAGGTTAGGCAAACAGTGAACTTTAGCCCTGCCAGAAATTAAATAAAGCCATGCTGTAGTGGTTGTGTCCTAATGACAACTGTATAAAATAGTCTCTGGTATAGCTTTAGTCTCAGCTCTGGCCAGATAGTTTTAGCATCTGGTCTCTTTGCTGGAGTATAGGAATGACTCTGTTCCTCTTGAAGTTTAAAAGATCCAGGAATGCTTCAGACTTACTCTGAAAGGCAATTGAATATTATCTCCTCTGTTCTCTCTTCAGCACCATCTACCATATTTCATCTTCATTCTCCCCAGGTCAAGTGCCTCCTGCTAGAATCAGGAATGTTCTTTCCATCAAGATCACCATATCCTCTTAAAAAACACTGTTACAAAATTGCTGTTATCTTTAAAGCATGCTTAAAATGTCTAGAACAGGAAAGTAATTTAGTTTTTTAAGATAGTAAAAGTTATAAGAAAAAAGTGGCTTTAAAATTTCTTCTGTAACAAGGTAAAATGATAATATTCAGAATTTTTTCAACTAACCTCAAGAAGATCAGATGACCTGATCCATACAGTTTAATGTGGTAGATAGGAGAGGCTGAAGGTTTCTGGAATTTTACGTACATTCTGCCTGAACTCCAGAGACAAAGCTTCTAGGAATTAAAAATAATGTAATGATGTATGCATGAGCTCAGTCACAGTGGCATGAAGTCCTAAGACAAGGAGACAGGCATTTTGATATACATGTTAGGAGAAGGAAAGTAAACTAACATTCATAGAACATCTATCATAAGTCATATTCTGTGCTAGACACTTTACATATATTATCTCATTCAGTCCTCATAAAAACCCAGTGTAGTGGGCATGACTTTTTCAATCCTACAGATGAGAAAACTAAGACACAGAGATATTGATATTGTATTTTAGCTGCTAAACATGCACTTCTTCTTTTGACAAAAGACCTCTCTTTTTTACCTTATGGAGCCAAGCTCTACCCAGTTCTTAGGACATGTACTTAAGCTAGGAGTCCAAGGGTGGAGCATGTGAAGCAAGCCATGACCAATCATCACATTGGTTCCTAGATACAGTGACTTGTTCAGGGAATTTCACATGACCAAAGTTGGTCTAGTCATGGTGAATCTTGAATTTTCATGGGAATTCCCAGAAAGTGTCCCATCTACAATATATGCACACTCAAACCTGGAATGATGTACCATGAAACTGCTGACAGCCATTTTGATAAGGGAGAGCCTGCCTCCTAAGTATGGATCCAACTAGAGGAGATAGAGTGGGGGAGAGAGAGAGAGAGAGAGAGAGAGAGAGAGGATTCCAAGTATAGCCATGGCACCCCTGGATCAAGCATCTTCCCCTGAACTTTTCAATTACATAAGCCCGTACATTCTCTATTTTGCTTCAACTGATTCAAGGTGGGGTTTCTGCAATTTTCAGTGAAAATAATTCTGACTAATACAGTGAGTAACTTGTTCAAATTCATCAATTAATTAAAATAACTGAAATTGAAATCTACGTAACTACATCTTTTCTAAACTATATTGCCTCTTAGAGGATCTTTAGATTCTCTATGCCAATCCCCTTCTATAATCCACTTTGAGGCCTTTTATACCCCAGACACTCTCCTCTAGCCATACTAGAGGTAATTAAGTGTTTTCTTAAAGGATGAGATTAGCATTAAACACAATCTTCCAGGTGTGGTCTGGCCAGCCCAGGAAAGAACAAGATGATTGCTACCCTTCTTACAGATCATACTCTTCTGTTAGTATAGTTTCAGATCACATTAAGTTTTTCTAAAGACACACCATACTGTTGATGCGCCATAAACTTAACTATCAACTACAACCCCTAGATTCTTCCATATATACTATTCCTGCACCACATCTAACTCAGACTGAACTTATCCAATTAGATATTTGAAAATAATTATGATTTGGAAGCTTTTAGTATAATAATAAAGTTGCATGACCATCACCACTATAATTCCAGAATATTTTCTTCACTTCCAAAAGAAATCTCATACCCATTAGCAGCTGATCCATATTTTCACCTCTCAGCAGCTTCTGGAAACCACTAATCTACTTATGTCTTGCATTTTTCCATTTGGACATTTCATATAAGTAGAATCAGGAATCAACCAAAGGAGAAGAAAATGAACGTGGGGATGAAACGGTGACAGCCTGCTTCTTTATCTGAACTTCTATGATCAGAAGTAACAATAAGTGATCAGAACATAAAGCTCCAATATTTGGAACATTAGGTCATTATTATTAACCCTGGCTCTAACAAGCCTTTTCTTCACAACCATGGCTGCCTATTATGGTGAAGGTGGTCACACTGATGGCTGAAATCAACTGAAATTAATCATAATTTGCCAACTAGCTTTCCCTTGGAAACTTCAATTGTTTAAATAGAATTTGCAGTTCCAAAATAGATACTTCAGCAGTTTCTGACAATACAATTCTCGTCTAGTGTGGAGAGACATATTCCTGATGCTTCGTATTCTGCCAGCTTCTTTGATATCACCTCCATTTCACTGCTTTCTATAACTGAATAGTATTTTATTGTATGGATATATCACATTTTATTTAGTTGCTCACCAATTGATAGATATTTGGGTTGTTTTCACTTGTTTGGCTACTATGAATAATGCTGTTATGAATAGTTTTGTACAAGATTTTGTATGAAGATAAGTTTTCATTTTTCTTGGTTATATACCTAGGAGTGGAATTGCAGAGTCATATGATAACTCTGTTTAACTTTTTGTGAATCTGCCAGGTTTTTACAATGAGTGTACCTTTGTACATTTTTATCAGCCATATATGAAACTTCCAATTTCTCCAAATTCTCACCAACAGTTGTTATTATTAATTTTATTGTTATAGTCATCATAGAAAATATGAAGTAGATATGTGAAGTGAAATCTCATTGTGGTTTTAATTTGCATTTCCCTGGTGACTAATAATGCCTTTTCTTGTGATTATTGGACATTTGTATATCTTCTTTGGAAAAATGTCTATGTATTTCCTTGCACATTTTTAAATTGTACTTATTTGCCTTTAATCTTTTTGTAATATATTGAGTTATTTATATATTCTAAATACTAGACACTTAATAGGTATGTGATTTGTAAAAATTTTCTCCCATTATGTTAGTTGTCTTTTCACTTTATTGATAGTATCCTTTGAAGTACAAAGTTTTTAATTTTGATGAATTCTGATTTCTTTATGTTTTTCTTTAATTGCTTATGTTTTTGGTATTATATCTAAAAAGCATTGCCAAATCCAAAGTTATAAAAATGTGTATCTATATTTTCTTCTAAGTGTTTCATTTTTTAAGCTCTTCCATTTATGTCTTTGACCATGTTGGTTAATTTTGTAAATGGTAAAAGTACAAATTTATTGCTTCACAAGTGGATATCTAGTTCTAGTGAAATTTGTTAAAAAGACTATTCTTTGTTCATGGAATGGTCTTGGCACCATCGTTAAAAATGAGTTTACCACAGATCTATGTATTATTCATTTACAAAAACCAAAATATCTTTGTATTTAATTCTGTGAACCTTAAGGGTATTAATGTTAATAATATAGCAGCAGTAGCCACAATGATAGTAGTAATAGTTACAGTAACCATATGTTGGGTGTGACTATTTAGCCAATTATAAATCCACCAAACTGCTGTCATTCAATCTATATCTATTATGACCAAGGACAATAAGAAGAATGCCCTACCATAGGCCAGATAATTATATTTCTCCTTTTTCACAAGTCATAAAGCTAGTTGCATTTCATAAAAGCAATGCAGTTCAGGAGGGAAAAAATGATGTAGAGGATATAGCTTTGTTCATCCCTCTTGTGACCAAATCAAAGTTGTGACAGAATCACAGAATCGAGATGAGCAAGCTCTACCACTAAGGAGAGAAATAAGAAATCACCGTGCAATGGGAGGAGGTAGGAATGGACGAGGAAACAAGGCTGCCCTGTCCTGAATGTCTGAGTGGGACAGAGGCCATAGCAGTGGCAACCGGCAGCTGCAGACACCTCTTAAAGGTCCATGTCGGCGAAAGGACTTTAGAGGTAATGGACCTGCTCACTCTGAGCACCAGTACCAATTAGGCTGTGCGGAGGGCACCAGGGACTTACAGTGGGGACACTGAGTTGTCAGAGTGAGGGCCAGAGGCTAGGGTCTATCCCAACTAAAGTGCCGGCAGTATCCATTGTTCCTCTGTTGAGCTCTCCACCCTCCCAGTGGGCTGATGCAGCGCCACCATAGCTGAGATGTCATAAAATTGGATAACAGAGGTCGCTCTACCCAGAAGATTCCCTGAAACTCCACTTCCCCCAACTCGCAGCCTAACCCAAGCCACATCCAGGTGTATCCTTAGTGAGGCAAGGGCTCCTTGCTGAGCAAAGCCTCGGTTTCTGGCATGGTTTCTTGAGGCAACTATAAATGCAGCATCTGTGGATTGCTTGCTGAATCTTAACAGGTGGCTCCGAGGAGCACAGGCTGGGGCCTAACTTGGCCTACAGTTCAACCCCTCTCAGGATTGTGCCACTGGACACCTACTTTCACAATGCCATGCTAATAAGACCAGAAGACATAGGAACTTTGCTTAGTATATAGAAACAGGCACAGAAAGGTAGACGAAATGGGAAGACAAAGAAGCAGAAACCATATGAGAGAACAGAACAGAGATCCAGGAATAATGGAGTCAAGCAAACAGATGCAGAGATCAAACACTGGTTATAAAGATGCTCAATGAACTTATGGGAAGTGTAGATGAACTCAGTGAGAACTTTAACAAAGAGATAAAAAACATAAAAATGGAAATGGAAATTAT
>NW_006431075.1:1102071-1110961 GCF_000325575.1 Pteropus alecto
GTAGCAGAAAACGCCAGATCAGAACAGTAAAACGAAAAAAAATGAATGAGGACAGTTTAAAGGGCTTTGGGATAACATTAAATGTACCAATATTCTCATCATTGGAGTATCAGAAGGAGAAGATAGAGAGCAAGGAATTGAAAACCTATTTGGAGTAATAATTATCAAAAACTTCCCTAACCTGGTGAAGGAAATAGATATACAAGCCTAAGAAGTGTAGAATCCCAAACAAGATGAACTCAAAGAGGCCTAACCAAGATACATCATAATTAAGATGCCAAAGCTTAAAGACAAAGAGAGAATCTCAAAAGCAGCCATAGAAAAATAGTTAGTTACCTACAAGAAAGCACCCATAAGATTGGCAGCTGATTTCTCAAAAGAAACCATGCAGGACAGAAGGGCTTGGCACAAAATATTCAATGTGGTGAAAACCTAGGATCTACAACCAAGAATACTTTATCCAAGAAAGCTATAATTTAAAGTCGAAGGGCACATAAAGAGCTTCCCAGACAAAAATAAGCTAAAGGAATTTATCAACACCAAGCCAGTATTAAAATGTTGGAGGGACTTTTTTAAGAAGAAAAAACAGGAATGTATCTAAAAAAGGAATAAAGAATGGTAATAACTACATTCCTATCAATAAGTACCTCAAATGGAAAAGAATGAAGTGCTCCAACCAAAAGATATAGTGACTGAATGGATAAGAAAGCAAGACCCCTACATATGCTGCCTACAAGAGACTCACTTCAGATTAAAAGATATACACACAAACTAAAAGGAAGGGGATGGAGAAAGTTATTGCCTTGGTGGACCTAGAAGGTGTTGTGCTGAATGAAATTGGTTGGATGTAGAAAGACAAATGTTACATGATTTCACGTACATGTGGAATTTAAAGAACAAATAAACAACAATAAAAACAGTAATAAACTCATAGTTACAAAAAATATTTTGAAGGCTAGTATTAGAAAAAGGGATTGTGGTAGGAAAAAAAAGGCAAGAGGATTAAGCAGCACAAATGAATAGTTGCAGAATATACAAGGAGATGTAGAGTGTAGCATGGAGAAGATGGTTAATAATGTAATAAATATGTAAGTGAGATGAGGGCTACTAGATTTAGTGGAATGATCACTTTCAAGTTATGTGGATCTCTGATTACTAGGTTGTACAACTGAAACTGGTATGTTGTATGCCAATTATAACTGAAAAAAATCATTGAATTGTACAATGCAAATACAAGCAACTAATTGTCTATTATATTTCAATAAAGCCAGGAATTTTTTTTTTTTAAAAAGCAATGCCGTTCATTCATCTGACATTTTGTCAGATGAGCATATGATGGATGTCCTGATTATCACTTTATTTTCTAAGTTCCCAAACAATATTCTTTTCGTGGTCTATTCCAGAATCTTGCCTAATGTCGAAGTCAGGATGTTTTGTTCCTGGTTCAATATCCGTTCATTTAATCTTTTGGACAAATAAGGCTTTTTTATATTTCCTACCCTTCAGCATTTCTTCCTTCGCTAGCATTATTTGGTTAATATTTGTGCTTGGAATTAAATCCACCATAGCAACAAGGATTTTGAAAACATCAGTGAGATTCTCTGAGACATGCTTAGTTTTGTTTGCCTTGGGACAGAAAAATTTATTTATTTTATGATCTGTTGCTTTTCTGTGTTATCCTGAGTAAAAATTCTAGACCATGACAAATTTTAGGGCCTCAGATAACGGATTGATCAAGTTGGGAAAGCAGAGCTATCTAATTCTCTAGGGAAGTCTAAAGACTCACAAAAGAATTGGGTAAATATTTTCTGCCTCTCTGGACTTTGGTTTTCCCACCTGCAAAATGAGGGATGGGCTCGGGAGACTCTGAAAATCCCTTTTAGCTCTGAGACTGGATGTGCCTATATAGTAGCTATAATACTTCAGAAGATCTTAAGGGTGGAGAAATAATTATTTAAAAAAATAAATAAAAGATATCAATCCTGAAGGGTCAAGATGGCAGACTAGGTAAAAGTAGAGTTCGCCTCTTCTCAGGTCCTCATTAAAATTACAACCAAATTATAAAATAATCAGTATGAAGAATCACCCAAAGCCCAGCTAATCATAACATATACTTCAGATAATAAACAAACAAACAAAACAAAACAAAAACAGGAGCTTCATTAAAGCCGATAGGAGGGCAAAGTTGAGAATCAGGCTGAACCTGCACCCATGGGTGGCAGTGAAGCAACAGGAGGAAGAGCATGGCTGCAGAGGCCCACCTGAATAAGAAAGCAGTCCTCACCCCATATGGGGGCTCCCCGGTCCAGGGTACCAGCCCAGGGAAGAGGAGTTCCCAAAATATCTGTCTATAAAAATCAATGGGGATTCTGGCCATCCAGGTGAGATGGAAAGAGACTGAATCCCAGATGCCTTTTTAAAAGTTTATTAATTTAAATTAGTTTTAAGTATACAATACATTGGTTTGACATCTATATAGTTAATAAAACGATCTCCCCCAATTGCTCCCTCCCTCCCCTGGCCCTCCACCTAGCTAACATATTAATGCTAACTGCATTCCTTCTGTCATGCATCCTATCCCTGTGACTAACTAGCAACTACTAATTTGTATTTCTTTAACCCTTTACTCCATTCTCCCAGCCCTTCAAACTCCTCTCCGTCACCAAATTGTCCACTATATTTGTGAGTCTGTTTTTGATTAATTTGTTCTTTTTATTTCTTAGATTCCACATATAAGTGAAATCATCTAGTGTTTATCTTTAGATTCAATTTTTTTTTCCAATGGCTGAGTAATATTCCATTGTATATATGAACCATAATTTCTTTATCCAAGCATCTGTTGATGGGCATTTAGGTTGCTCCCATATCTTGGCTATTGTAAATTGTGCTACCATGAATACTGGGGTGCATTGATCTTTTTAAATGACCATACACAGGCTCTCTCACCCACAGACACACACCTTGGGTTCCAGCAGAAGAATAGAGGCTCAGACAAGAGTTATATGGGGAAAGACTGCATTAGGTGGCACTGGAATAAGGTTAGGCAGGCAGCCGCCATTGTGCCTTAGTCAGAGCCCCCCTAAAAGGGGGCTGTCTACAGACAGGCACCAGATTGCCTATGCTGAACCCTTCTCCTGCACAGCCAGTTCTGAAGCTTCACTTGCCTGGGGGTATCGGCTCACCCTATCCAACCCACAGATTGCCTGGGGCGGCTTGTCACAGGGTGGCTGCCCTTGCTCTGCCCACTTTCAGGGTTGAATATTCGGTGCAGGCAGCAAATCTCAGCCAGTACTGTGAGTGCATTTCAAGGAAAATACTTTCGGAAAGATCACTGCTGCCAACACAAGTTTGAGTGAATCACGGAGATCTGTGGGCCAGTCTCAGACAGTGGCTGGTCTTGCTGTTATCTATGCCTTTTACAGGAGACTGCAGACACAGAAGTTGCAGCAAGATGGAGGCTGTATTGGCCTGACAGTTCTAGTCTCCCTAATATCCAATCACAACCGATCTACAAAGTGCTCATAACCTGTTGACAGGCAGACTTTGGCTAGTGCAGTGCGTGTATTTCCGGGAAATAAGTTGTGGACAGATCACTGTTGCCTGCATGAACTGCAATATTACTTGGAGGGATTGCAGGGGTCCTTGGGACTGCCCAGATGGCACCTGGTCACACTGCAATCTGTGACTACTGTGGGAAGTTTCAGGAAAACTGAGGCTGTTTTGGCCTGATGATCCTTGGCTCCCTGAGATCCCACCCCACTGAATCTACAATGTGCGGGGGGCCAATTGACAGAAAGCCACCCCTGCCCTGCCCCTTTCTGGGGTTTCCCATTCTGTGCAGGCAACAGACCTTGGCTAGTGCAATGTGAAAACTTCAGGGAAACAGTGGTGGACAGATCACTGCTGCCAGTTTGAGATACAATATCTTTTGGGCAGATTGCAGGGACTTGTTAGCCCATCTCAGATGGTAATGAGTTTCTCAGTTATATGTGACTTTTGTGGGAACCCGTGGTCCCAGAATCGGCAGCAGATCTGGTGTTGTACAGGCCTGATGGCCCCGTGCCTCACTAAGATGCCACCCCACCTAACCCACAAATTATCTGTGGTAAGCCTGTTCCTAGGCAACACAGTCCCATCCTCTGCTTTCCTTGGGACATGAATTCAACAGCATATAATAGCACTCAGTTTGTGCGGCCCACAAAAAGCCCACGCATCCTGAGAGAAACTTTCAGTGGTGGACCACAAACCCAGACCCACGCGCTTTAATAATTCTTGAACAGTTCTTGGGTATTTGCAAGCCTGAGGAAGGCAATGGCTGGCCTTACTACGAGCTGAGACTTTTACAGGGAGCCACAGAGACAATGCTGGCATGTAAACTAACACTGCAGTAGTAGGGGGAAATCTACTAAATATATCCAGGTGATTCTCTGGATCCCCACACCACCCAATGCACATACAACCCAGAGGCTCTTCCAGTTACAGAGGCTTACAAGGCAGCCTCAGGCCTTGAGGCAAATTAGTCCTTCTAAAACACCCAAGGTCCAGTACTAGGAGTAACCAGACTGTGACCTACAGCGTTGTCTCTTCCACTTACCTATAGATCTAGCATAGGCAGCAACCATCTGTGGATCGTGTTGTAGCTCTCACCAGGTAGCTCTGAGCAATCAAAGACAGTAGCTGACGTTGGTCTACGGGGGACCCCCTCCCAAGGGGCCACAAAACCAATGCACCTGGAGGTTGGCACTAGACCACAACAGAGCAAATCCTGAATTACCCCATAAGAAGTACACACAAACTGTGGTCTCAACAAGTACACAAGCCTGTTAGGGCAAATCCCACTCAGTGGGTCAACTCCCACATAGCATCTTATACTCTGTGGGAGTAGCCAATTCCCACAGTTAGTCAGCCCAAGTGTTAATCTCATCCACTGATGTACTAACACCAATAAAGGCTTAGCTACAATAGAAGATCACACACAACCCACACAAAGGCCCCATCCAGATCCCCTGGCACAGTTGATTAGAGAGAGTGTGCCACTGGGCCACACAGGACACCTTCCACATAAGGCCATCTGGCCAAGGCTAAGAGATGAAGCAAATCTTCCTAATACATAGAAATGAGCATGAAGAGGCTAATAAAATGATTTTTTAAAAAGCCACAAATGAAACATCAGAAGAAAACTCCAGAAAATAAGCTAAATGAAATGAAGGCAAGCAACCTACCAGAGACAGAGTTTAAAATAATGGTTATAAGGATGTTCAGTGAATTTAGGGAGAGAATGGATGAACTCAGTGAGAACCTTAACAAAGAGATAGTAGCATAAAAAAGAACTTAGAAATCATAAAAAGAACCAGACAGAAATGAAGACTACGATAACTAAAATGAAGAACACACTAGAAGGATTCAACAATAGATTGGACAAAGGAGAAAATCAAATCAGTGAACTGGAAAGTAGCATAAAACACTCAACTGGAATGGCAAAAAAAAAAAAAAAAAGAGAGAGAGAGAGAGAAAATTTAAAAAATGAGGATAGTTTAAGAGACCTCTGGGATAATATGAAGCATAATAACATTCACATCATAGGTGTATCAGAAGGAGAAGAGAGAGAGAGCAAGAATTTAGAATCTATTTGAAGAAATAGTGACAGAAAACTCTCTAACCCGGCAGAGGAAATAGACATACAAGTCCAGGAAGCACAAAGAATCCCAAACAAGAGGAATTCAAACAGACCCACAAAAAGACACATCATAATTAAAATGCCAAAAGTCAAAGACAAAGAGAGACTCTTAAAAGCAGCAAGAGAAAGGCAACTAGTTACTTACAAGGATACCACCATAAGAATGTCTGCTGATTTATCAACAGAAACTGCAGGCCAGAAGAGACTGGCAAAAGTATTCAAAATTATAAAAACAAGAATCTCTACAACCACAAATACTCCAGCAAGCAAGGCTTTTGATTAAAATAAAAGATGAGATAAAAAGCTTCCCAGACAGGGAAAAGCTTAAAGAATTTATTACCAACATGCCAGTATTACAAGAAATGTTAAAGGGACTTTTGAAAAAAAGGGGAGGGGACAAATAAATACAAATAATACAATGGCAATAACTATGTACCTATCGACAATCACTTTAAGTATAAATAGATTAAGTGCTGAAATCAAAAGACATAGGGTAACCAAATTAATAAGAAAACGAGACCCATGTATATGCTGCCTACAAGAGACCCACTTCAGATCAAATGGCACACAGAGACTGAAAGTAAAGGCATGAAAAAATATATTTCATACAAATAAAAATGAAATAAAAGCAGGGTAGCAATACTTATATCAGAAAAATAGACTTTAAAACAAAGGCTATAATAAGAGACAAGGAAGGGCCTTACATAATGATAAAGGGATCAATGCATCAAGAGGACATAACCCTAATAAACATACAGACCTAACATAGGAGCACCTACATATATAAAGACAGCAATTATGGGCTAACATAAAAGGAGAAACAGTATTACACTCATAGTATGGGACTTTAACACCTCATTGACATCAATGAACAGATCTTCCAGAAAGAAAGTCAGCAAAGAAACAGTGGACTTAAATGACACAGTAGACCAGATGGATTTAATAGACATTTTCAGAGCATTTACCCCAAAGCAGCAAAATAGATATTCTTCTCAAGTGCACATGGAACATTTTCCAGGGTAGACCACACATTAGGACAGAAATCAAGTCTCAACAAATTTAAGAAGATTGAAATTATATCAACCATCTTCTCTAATTATTATGGTATGAAACTAAAAATCAACTACAAGAAAAAATCTGGAAAATACACAAACACACAGAGGCTAAATAACATGGTAGTAAACAATGAGTGGGTTAATGATGAGATCAAGAAAGGAACCAAAAAATACCTAGAGACAAATGAAAATGAAAACACAACGACTTAAAATCTATGGGACACAGCAAAAGCAGTCCTAAAAGAAAAATTCATAGCAATATAGGCCTACTTCAATAGATAAGAAAAAGCTCAAATAAACAATCTAACCTTATACTTAAAAGAACTAGAAAAAGAACAGCAAACAAAGCCCAATGTGAATAGAAGTAAGGAAATAATAAAGATTAGAGCAGAAATAAACAAAACAAAATTTAGAAAAACAATAGAAAAGATTAATGAAACCAAGAGCTGGTTCTCTGAAAGGATAAACAAAATTGATAAACCCTCAACTAGTCTCCTTAAGGACAAAGAAGAGAGGACTCAAATAGATAAAATCAGAAATGAAAGAGGAAAAGCAACTACAGACTCCACAAAAATACAAATGATCATAAGAAAATGTTATGAGCAATTATATGCCAACAGATTGGATAATCTGGAAGAAATGGCTACGTTTTTAGAAACATACAATCTCCTAAGACCGAGTCAAGAAGAAACAGAAATTCTGAACTGACCAATTACCACCAACGAAATCGAATCAGTAATCAAAAGACTCCCAAAAAACAGAAGTCTTTGACCAGATGGCTTCATAAGCGAATATACCAAACATTCAAAGAAATATTAACTCCTATTCTTCTCCAATCATTCCAAAAAATTCAAGAAGAAGGAAGGCACCCTAATTTCTTTTGGAAGGTCACCATTATCTTAATTCTAAAACCAGACAAAGACATTACAAAAAAAAAAAAGAGAGAGAGAGAGAGAAAGAAAGAAAGAAAGAAACGAATAAGCCATTTAAACTGAGCCAGTACATTCAGGGTGGGGCAGGCCAGCAGGGGAGTAGGGACGATACTGGTTTCACTTCAAAATGATACTTTGAATTAATGAGTATTGATCTTGCACAATTCTCCCACACTGAATTGAGTTAATCTCCATATAAGATGAAATCCCCAGTGAACATTGATGCAAAAATCCTCAACAAAATATTAGTAAACCGAATTCAGCATTACATTCAAAATATAAGGGGAGACAGGGCAAAATGGCATAGATGATAGAGGCTTTCTTCATCTGTTCTTATGACTACATCAAAGTTGTGATGGAAACACGAAGCAAACAGCAAGCAGAGTCACCTGGGGTCTAGATGAATAGAAGCTCTACAACTAGGGAGAGAAATAAGAAATCATCCTGCAACAGGAGGAACTAGGACAGAGTGAGGACACAAGGCTGCCCGGTCCCTGAGCAGCTGAGTGGGACAGAGGCAGCGGCAGCTAGCAGCTGCAGATGCTTCTTAAATGGGCTATGTTCATGACCAGACTTTTGCAGTTACGGAATTTCTTGCTCTGAGCACCAGCGATGGGTCAGCTGCACAGGGGCACCACGGATTTGCAGGGGGTCACTGAGCTGTCGGAGCAAGGGCTGGGAGTGAGGCTTTCTCCCAGACAGAAGTGCCGGCAGTATCTATTGTTCCAAAGTTGACCCCTCCACCCTCTCAGTGTGTAGACACAGTGCTGCTACAGCTGAGACATCATCAAACTGTATAACAGAGGTCAATCTGCCTAGAGGATTCCCTGAAACTTCGCTTCTCCCAAATCTCATTCCTACTCAAGCGACATCTAGTTGTGTCCTTGGTGACTCCTGAGCCACTTCCTGAGCAAGCTCTAAGACCCACACTGGTGGTAGCTGACCTCGGTATCTGGCATAGTTTCTTGAGGCAACTGTAAGCATAACATCTGTGGATTGCTTGCTGAATCTTAACAGGTGGCTCCGAGGAGCACAGGCTGGGGCTAAACTTGGCTTGCAGCTAAACCCCTCTCAGGACTGTGCCACTGGACACTTACTTCACAAAGCCATGCTAATAAGACCAGAAGACATAGGAACTTTGCTTAGTATATAGAAACAGACACAGAAAGCTAGACGAAATGGGAAGACAAAGAAGCAGAAACCATATGAGAGAACAGAACAGAGAT
>NW_006431075.1:1111308-1139666 GCF_000325575.1 Pteropus alecto
AGACATACAACCCCAGGAAGCTCAGAGAGTCCCCAAAAAAGATGAACCCAAGCAGGCCCACGCTAAGACACATCATCATTAAAGTGTCAAAGCTTAAAGACAAAGAGAGAATCTGAAAAGCAGCAAGAGAAAAGAAGTTACCTACAAGGGAGCATCCATAAGGCCAGCCACTGATTTCTCAAAAGAAACTACACAGGACAGAAGGGTTTGGCAGAAAATATTCAACATGATGAAAACCCAGGATCTATAACCAAGAATACTTTATCCAGCGAAACTATCATTTAGAGTCAAAGGACAGGTAAAGAGTTTCCCAGACAAAAATAAGCTAAAGGAATTCATCAACACCAAGCCAGTATTACAGGAAATGTTTTATGGACTTATTTAAGAAGAGAAAGTATGTTCAAAATCATGAATAAAAAATGATAATAACTACATATCTATCAACAAGTACCTCAAATGGAAAAGAATTAAGTGCTCCAACCAAGGAATAGGGTGGCTGAATGGATAAAAACTCAAGACCCCTGCATATGCTGCCCAGAAAATAATCACTTTAGACTCAAAGACACACAAAAGCTAAAAGGAAGGGGACGGAAAAAGATATTGCCTTAATGGGCCTAGAGGTTATTGCGCTAAATGATGGAAGTCATATAGAGAAAGACAAACACTTCATGATTTCACATACATGCGGAATCTAAAGAACAAAATAAACAATGATAACAGCAAAAATGGAAATAAACTCATAGGTACAGAGAATATTTTGAGGTCTACTAGACAGGAGGGTGGGGTTGGGATATGGTGAAAGAGGGCAAAGCAATTAAGAAATACAGATGGATAGTTACCAAATAGTAATGGAGTTATAAATGTAGCATAAAGAAAATAGTCAACCATGTTGTAATACATATGTAACGTGGAAGAAGGGTACTAGATTTAGTGGGGTGACCTCTGAGTTATATAGATCTTTAATAACTATGCCGTACAACTGAAATGAATATATTATTGTATGCCAACTATAATTGAAAAATAATTCGTTGAATTGTACAATGTAAATATGAGCAACTAATTGTCTATTATATTTCAATAAAGCTGGGGGAAAATATCATACACTATAATCAAGTTGAATTTATTCCTGAGATATAAGGTTGGTTCGATATATGCAAATACATTAATGTGATACACTACATTAACATATTGAAAGATAAAAATCATATGATCATATCAATAGATGCAGAAAAAGCATTCAAAAAAATCTGACATCCATTTGTGATAAAAACTCTCAGCAAAGTGGATATACAGGGAACATACCTCAACATTATAAAGGGCATGTATGGCAAACCTACAGACGACATCATACTCAATGGAGAAAGGCCAAAACTGTTTTCCTAAATATCAGGAACAAGACAAAGATGCCCACTGTCACCACTTTTGTTCAACATTGTATTGGAAGTCTTAGCTATAGCAATCAGACAAGAAAGAGAAATAAAAGTATGCAAATTGGAAAGGAAGAAATAAAACTGTCATTATTTGCAGATGACATTATACTAAATATAAAGAACTCAAAAAATTCTACCAAAATACTTTTAGAACTGATCAATGAATTTAGTAAAGTGGCAGGATACAAAATTAACATTCAGAAGATGGTTGCATTTTTATACATCAATGATGAACTTTCAGAAAAAAAAAATTAAGAAAACAATCTCATTTACAATTGCATAAAAAACAAAACAAAACAAAACAGCATAATACCTAGGAATCAAATTAACTAAGGAAGTAAAAGACCTGTTCTCAGAAAAATATGTCAGTGTAAAAAGAAATTGAAGAAGATAAAAATAAATGGAAGCATATACCATGTTCATGGGTAGGACAAATCAACATTCTTAAAATGTCCATACTACCCAAAGCAATCTATAGATTAAATGCAATCACTATCAAAATATTAATGGTATTTCTCAGAGAACTAGAACAAATAATTCTAAAATTTATATGGAACCATAAAAGATCCTGAATAGCTATGGTAATCTTGAGGAAGAAGAACAAATATGGAGGTATCACATTGCCTAATATCAAACTACACTACAAGTAATCATAACAGCATGATACTGGTATAAATACAGATACATTCATCACATCTATACGTTCATTTAATACATGACAAAGGCAAGCATATACAATGTGGTAAAGACAGTCTCTTCAATAAATGGTGTTGGAAAAACTGGACAGATTCAGGAAAGCAAATTAAACTGGATCACCTTCTTATACCATATGCTAGAATAGACTCAAATTTATTAACAACTTAAATGTAAGACATGAATCCATAAAAATTCTAGAAGAAAACATGGGCAGCGAAGTCTCTGATATTGCTACTAGTAATTTCTTTTCAGATATATCTCCTCAGACAAGGGAAACAAAAGAAAAATAATAAATAGTACTACATCAAACTAAAAAGTTTTTGCACAGCAAAGGAAACCATCAATAAAATGAGAAAACAGCCTACTGAATGGGAGAAGATATTTGCTTATTATACATCTGATAAGGGGTTAATGTCCAAACTATATAAAGAACTCATACAACTTAACAACAACAAAAAACAAACAATCCAATTGAAAATGGGCAGAAGACCTGAATAGATATTTTCCCAAAGAGGAAATACAGATGGCCAATAGACGTATGAAAAGATGTTCAAGGTCACTAATCATCATAGAAGTGCAAATTAAAACCAAAAAGAGATATCACCTCACACCTGTCAAAATGGCTATCATCAATAAATCAAAGGACAGATGTTGACGAGGATGTGGTGAAAAGAGAACCCTCACATTGTCAGTGGGATTGCAAATTTGTGCAGCCACTGTGGAAAACAGTCTGGATGTTCCTCAAAAGGTTATAGATGGATCTACCTTTTGACCCAGCAATTCCAATTCTGGGTATTTATCCAAAGAAAATCAAAACAATAATTTGTAAAGATCTATGTATCCCTATGTTCATGGCAGCACTATTCACAATAGCCAAGATACAGAAGCAACCTAAATGTCCATCAATGGATCATTGGATAAAAAAGTTATGGTTCATATATACAATGAAATATTACTCAGCCATAACAAATGAAATCCTACCATTTGCCATGACATAGATGGGCATAGAGGTTATTATGCTTAATGAAAGAAATTAGACAGAGAAAGATAAATACCATATGATTTCACTTATATGCAGAATCTAAGGCACAAACAGAACAAACTAATTAAAAACAGAGTCACAAATATACAGGAAAATCTCATGACAGCCAGAAGAGAGGGATGTGGTGGGGGGCTGGGTGAAAGTGGTGAAGGGTTAAAGTACAAATTAGAGTTTGATAGATGGTCATCAGGATGGGGAGCATGGCATAGGGAATGCAGTCAGCAGTAATGTAATGGTTATGTGTAGAGCCAGAGGGAAGATAGAGTCAACAGGGGGATGGTTTCATAAACTATACAAATGTCTAACCAATGTACTGTATACTTGAAACTAATAATAAAATGAAATACTAAATAAAATACAGATACCAATCCTTTCCCCAGAAAAAAAGTCTCGCTTCTCCCTTCACACCCTCCCTATTATCAATGTATTCTTGACCCAAAATAAACATACACAAACAAGGCTTAGAGGAAAGCAGGCCGGCAGGAGCCTGCAAGGCTATAACCTCTGGGCTGTTTCCGTTGCCTGGTTCCCAGGGGCCTAGAACAGGAAGTCTCTCAGGAGAGGAGACAGACAATGCTGTAGAGCCCAGCGCCACTTTCTCCTCCTCTTCAAGGAGAGGGAATGAGAGCCCCAACTGGCAAAATGGAGATTGGGGGCCGGGGTGTGGCAGAGTGCACAAATCCTCTACAAAATATTAAAATAACTCCAGGAAAAGCACATAAAGAAACAGCATTGGATCCAGAGTAGTCAAGCACTAACAAGGAAAAGGACCCTGAATCAATGTGATGACCCATGATAGCAGCACTCCTACAAGTGGTTAAACAACAGTTCCAAGCCAAATGTCTGTCTGGTGGACAGAACTCATATTTCCAGGAGCTGGGAGGGTGGGGACTAAGGCATTCTGGGAACTGGCAGAGAACAGGATAAAGACCGGAGTTGGTAGAGGTGAGGGAAGAAGAAGGTGCTTGGGAACAAAGCAGGGTGACAAGTTGACAACAGTGGGAAGAGGAAGAAAACTCATGTTAATGATCTTCTATGCATCTGATTCTATACTAGGCATTTTGTGAGTATTTTTCCCTTCTTACTAACAGCATGTTTAGAAGTCATCATTAAACTCATGTCGCTGATACAAGACTGATACATGAGCTGCGAAATGATTTGGTCTAGGTCACATAAATATTAACGGTGATTCTAGAAGTCATTATTAAATCCAAATTACTGATTCAGAGACTGAGGCACAAGCTGTGAAATGATTTGGCCTAGGTCATGCAACATTAATCATGAAGCTGGGATTCAAAGCCTAATATACCTGGCTTCGCAGTCTCCTTCCACCACATCAACCTGCTCTTTATCTTATTAAAACCAGAGCCACTTACTTCTGTCCTGACTCTCCATTCCTAATCATCTCATTGATCCATTTTTAAAAATTCATCCATCTATTCAGCAAGTAGTCCTTGAGCTCCTATTATATAGTGGCATATTTCAGGTTCTGAGAACATAAAGAGGATTTACTTCTAGTCCTTGCCCATGAGAAGTTCCTAGTTAGTGGAGGATTCTAAACATAAGCAAACTAACTTCAATATGATGAAATCTGTGCTACATTAAAAGGATGTAGGAGAAAGTTTGTTGGTATGGGCTTCCCTGGAGACATTGATGGATGCACATAGCCTTCTGGGATTGTGAGGAGTTTGGTAGTTGAGAAAGGGGTAAGAACACCGAAAAAGTTACAGTAGTGTGAAAAAGCATGTTTAATTATAGGGCAATGCAATAGTTTGATAAAATTAGAGACTAGAATGCAAGGGCATAGAAAAATAGGGGATGAGACTGGAGAAATAGACCATGGTCAGACCATGGGGGGTTAAATACAACTCTTTTATTTAATCAACAAAAATTCATTGAGTATCTACTATGTGCTAGGTACTTACACGAGCTAGGCATAAAGTAGTGAATATGACAGGCAAAGTTCTAGCCCCCTTAGAGCTCATATTCTAGCACAAGAGATAAATAATGAATATGGTATATACCTATGACTTTGGTACTTATTGTCATGTTACAGGTGAGGTACAGAGGCACAGAGTTGTTAAGTCACTTATCGCTCACACGGCTAGAAGTGAGAGGGTCAAAAGTTGAACCTAAGTAATCTTGCTCTGAGGTTATGAGATTAACACTCAAATGTCTCTCAACAAGGAAAAACAGTGAAAGAATAGCTATGAGGTCAATTTATGTTGAACACTGGGTCTAGAAAGCTGACTCTGAAAGCTTGGAATCCAACCAAGAAGGTCTTTAGAGACTATCTAATCCAGTGTATCTTAAACTTGAATGATTCATGAACCATCTTCAAGATTTTTGCTATTCTAACACTCATTCTTTTTTTCAATTAATACACTTTATTTTTTAGAATAGTTTTATGTTTACAGAAAATTTGAGTGGAAAGTACAAACAGTTCTCATATATTCCCTCACATACCTCCACAGGGTATCCTCTATTATTCAAATCTTATATTAGTGTAGTGCATTTGCTGCAGTTGATGAGACAACATTGATATATTATTATTAATTAAAGTGCATAGTTTATATTTTGGTGTCATGTACTCTTGGTGCTGTATATTCCAAGGGTTTTGAAAAATTTATAATGACATATATTTGTTATAGTATCATGCAGAATAGTTTCACTGCCCTAAATATTCCCTGTGATCCCCTATTAATTATCGTCTCACTCCTCCAAAAGAATCTCTGGCAAACACTAATCATTTTACTGTCTTCTTAGTTTTGCCCTTCCCAGAATGTCATATACATTTGACTTTTGAACGACATAGGTTTAAAATTCGCAGATTCACTTATACATACATTTTTCTCAATAAATACTATAAACATATTTTCTCTTCCTTATGATTTTCTTAATAAAATTTCTCTAACTTTATTGTAAGAATACAGTATATAATATATAGAACATACAAATTGTGTGTTAATCGACAGTTAACGTTATTTGTAAGGTTTGAAGTCAACAGCAAGCTATTAGTAGTTGGATTTGGGGGAGTCAAAAGTTATGCATGGATTTTTGATTGCACAGGGTCATTGCTCCTAACCTCTGCCTTATTCAAGGGTCAACTGTAGTTGAAATCATACAATATGTTGTTTTTTCATATTGACCTCTTTCACTTAACAATATGCGTTTGTTTCCTCATATTTTTGTTGCTTGTTAGCTCATTTCTTTTTATCACTTAATAATATTCCATTGTGTAGATGTACCACAGTTTGTTTACCCATTTGCCTATTAAAGTTCATTTTGGTTGCTTACAAGTTTCGGAAATTATGAAAAAAGTTGCTATAAACATTAGTATGCAGATCTTTGTGTAGAAATAAGTTTTCAACTTATTTGGGTAAATACAAAAAGAGTTCAATTTCTGGATTGTATAGAAGAATATGTTCAGGTTTGTAAGAAACTGGCTTCCAAATGGCTATATCACTTTGCATTTTCACCAGCAATGAATGAGAGTTCCTATTGCTTCACACTCTCACCAATAATTCATATTTATCACTTGAGATTTTAGCCATTCTAATCAGTTTATACTGTTAATGCATAATTGTTATAATTTGTAATTCCTTGATGACATATGATGTTTAACATCTTTTCATATGCTTATTTCAATGCATATATCTTCTTTGGTGAGATGTCTGTTCAGATTTTCTGCCCATTTTTAATTAGGTTGTTTCTTTTTTTATTGTTGAGTTTTAAATGTTCTTAGTATATTTTAGAAACCAGTCAGATATGTGTTTTGCAAATATTTTTCTCCCATTCTGTGACTTGTCTTTATATTCTCTTAACACTGTCTTTCACTCAGCAGTTTTTCATTTCAATGAAGTTAATTTATCATTTTTTTCTTTTATGTATAGTGCTTTTGTTCCTGTATCTAAAAAGTCTTCACAAACCCAAATCTAAGCTCACCTAGATTTTCTCCTACATTATTTTCTAGGAGTATTATAAATTTCTATTTTTACATTTAGGTTAATGATACTTTTTTCAGTTTTGTTTAGAAATAATTGACATAAATCACTGTATGATTTTAAGGTGTGTAGCTAGATGGTTTGATTTATATATATATATAAATTATTTTCTTTTTTTCCCACTTTTACTGAGAAATAATCAATATTCATCACTGTGTAAGTTTAAGGCCTATACCATGATGATTTGAGTTACATATATAGTCAAATGATTACCACAATAGGATTAGTTGACATCCATTATCTCATATAGATACAATAAAAAAAATCTCCTTGTGATGAGAACTCTTAGTATTTACTCTCTTAACAACTTTCCTATATATCACACAGCAGTGTTAGCTATAGCCATCATGTTGTACCTTACATTCTAGTACTTATTTATCTTGTAATTAGAAGTTTGTACCTTTTAATAAGCCCCCTGCAACCTCCCCTCCCATCACACACCATATGATTCATTTTTTGAAAGGTGTAAAATCTGTGTTTAAATTCACTTTTTTTGCATGTGGATGTCCAGTTGTTCCAGCACCATTTTTGAAAAGACTATACATCGAATTGCCTTTGTTCCTTTGTCAAAGATCAATTGGGGTCTATTTCTGCATTCTTTATTCTGCTCTATTGATTTATTTGCTTATTATTTTGCCAACAGCACACTGTCTTGATTGTTGTAAATTTATAGTAAGTCTTGAGGTCCAGTAGTGTCAGTCTTCCGATGTTCTTCTTCAATATTGTATTGGCTATTCTGGGTCTTTTGACTTTACATATAAACATTAGAATCGGTTTGTCAATATTCACAAAATAACTTGCATGGATTTTCACTGAGATTATGTTGAATCTATAGATCAAGCTGCAAAGAACTGACATCTTAACAATCTTGAGTCTTTCTAGCCATATTCATGGAATATCTTTCCATTATTTAGATCTTTTATTTCTTTTATCAGAATTTTATAGTTTTCCTCATGTTTTCTGTATGTTTTGTGGCTTATCATGTGGTCCATCTTGGAAAATGTTTCATGTGAACTTGAAACTAATATATATTCTGCTGTTTAGGGGTAACCTGCTCTAAAATATCAGTTAAATCCATCTGATGTAGTATGTCATTTAAAGCTACTGTTTTCCTGTTAATTTTCTGCCTGGAAGTTCTGCCTATTGTCAATGGGGAGTTAAAGTCTCCCACTATGTCTGTACACTTGTCAATCTCTCTCTTGATGTCTATTTTTTTCTTGCTTTATATGTTAAGGTGCTTCTATGTTGGGTGCATAAATGTTTATATCTTCTTAAAAGGATTATATCTTTTTGTTGGATTCTGTTGTTAAACTGTTCACTTTATCATTATGTAATGTCTTTCTTTGACTCTTATTATTGCCTCTGTTTTAAAGTCTATTTTTTCTTATATAAGTATTGTTACTGTAGCTTTTTCTTCCATTTCCTTTTGCATGAAATATCTTTTTCCATCTTTTTACTTTCAGTCTGTATATGTCTTTCAATCAGAAGTGGGTCTCTTATAGACAGCATATGTATGGGTCTCAATTTTTTTCTTTTTTATCTATTCAGTTTCTCTATGCCTTTTGATTGGAGCATCTAATCCATTTACATTTAAAGAGATTATTGATAATTCTTAAGTTATTTCCACTTTATTAGTAATATTCATGTTCCTTTCCCCCTCTTCTTTTTAATGAAGTCTCTTTAACATTGCGTGTGTGTGTGTGTGTGTGTGTGTGTGTGTGCGTGTGTGTGTAATAATGGTTTGGTGGTGATAAATTCCCATAGCTTTTTCTTTCTGGGAAACTATCTGTCCCCCAATTTATTTATTTGTTTGTTTGTTTGTTTGTTTGTTTGCTGTTCAAGGTTATTTGGTGTTTTAGTTGGTATGACACTTGGTTAGTTGGCTCCATTATTTATATGTAGAGATTTCTTTTATATTGTATGCTTATGTAAATTAGTCTAATACATACAGTACACAAAAAGAGCCTTTAGAACAGTTATGCACAAGACATGCAATGTTGGATTTATACATTGGATCTCAGGATATGATTGATTAGAGAAAAAAGGAGTGACTAGGCATGTAGGGTAAAGTTATATAACTTTTGGCTCCTTTACCTTCTTCTTCAGTTTTAAATGAGAACCTTGCTGGGAAGAGCATTCTTGATTGCAGTTCCTTGCTTTTCATCACTTTGACTATTTCATGTGAATCTCTTCTAGCCTGCAAAGTTTCTGTTGAGAAATCGACTGACAGTCTTACTGGAGCTCCCATGTAGGTAACTAACTGCCTTTCTCTTGATGCTTTTAAGACTTTTCTTTGTCATTGACATTAGCATTTTAATGATGATGTGTCTTGGTGTGGGCTCGTTTGGGTTCATCTTGTTTGGAACTCTGTACTTACTGGACTTGTATGTCTATTTCCTTTGTCAGGTTAGGAAAGTTTTCACTCATTATTTCTTCAGATAGATTCTTAATTGCTTGTTCTCTCTCTTCTCCTTATGGTATCCCTATGATATGAATGCTGTTATGCTTGATGTTGTCCCAGAGGCCCCTTAAACTGTCATTTTTTAAATTCTTTTTTGTTGTTGTTGTAGTTCCAAATGGGTGTTTTATGCTACCGTGTCTTCTAAATCACTAATTCAATTCTCTGATTCATCTAATCTGCTGTTGATTTCTTCTAGTGTATTCTTCATTTCAGTTACTGAAGTCTTCATTTCTGGCTATATTTTATGGCTTCTATGTCCTTTTCCATGCTTGCTTTCTCTTTGTTGAAGTTCTCAGTGAGTTCCTTAAGCATTTTTATAGCCATTGTTTTGAATTCTGTATCTGGTAGATTGTTTGTCTACATTTTACATGTTTTTTCTGGAGTTTTCTCCTGTTCTTTCATTTGGGACATTTTTTTGTTTGTTTGTTTGTTTGCTTTTTTTTCCTCATTTTGGCTGCCTCTCTGTGTCTGTTTCTATGTATCAGGTTGATCTGCTACATCTCCCAGTCTTGGCAGGGTGGCCTTATGTTGTAGGTTTCCTATAGGGGCCCAGTAGCATAGTATCTCTGGTCCCCTGAAAGTGATGCTCCAGGAGAGTCTTTTTTATGGGTTGTATGCACCCTCCTATTGTAGTTGAGCTTTGGTTGCTGTTGGTACATCAGTGGGTGGGATTGACCCTCAGGCTAAATGGCTGTGATGATTGTCCAGGACCACAACTGGCAAGCTACTGTGTGGAGGCTGATTTTCCCCAGTAGGTTCCGGTGCTTGCAGTGACCACCCTTTGAGTGTACCGCTTGTGGGGTTCTGTTATTGTGTGAAGCTGGTGACTGGGTATGCTTGTTCTGGGGCCTCTTGGAAGGGGGTTCCTGTTCAGGCCAAGGTCAGCCTCTGCCTTTGACTGGTCCAGGGCTATATGGTATATGCTACAAAGTGATCTTCAGTTGATCACTGCCTTTGTTGGACCTGGAGATGAGTGGGAGAGCCCACAGTGTGAATTAATGCTGGCTATCACCAGTATCAGGCTTTGGGAAGCTCAGCAAAAGACCTAGAAAACCCTAAGTCCTGCCACCACCTGCCAGCTGCCCAAAAGGCTCAGCCACAGTAAGAGCCTCCAGTGGTATGGTGGTAAGAGAGTTAGGTGCGGCGGGGTCTCAGGAGTCACCAGCGTGTGATGATTGGTGTCCAACTGGTTAATGCAGACTCAGATTTGGCACCAATGCTGAGCCTTGGGTCACTCTGCAAAAGTCTCAGAGTCTACCAAGGCTAGCTATCACCTGTCTGGGGTTCGTGGACACCTAAGAGTTGTCCAAGAAAAATTTCAAAGCAGGCCAACAACAGTTGTCTGCCAGCCATGAAAAAGCCTCTGGTAGTGTGAAAGTTGTGTCGAGCAGAGTCCCAGGGAATCACCAGGGTTGAGTGAGTGAGGCCCACCAGGCCAATGAATATTTAGATTTGACCATGTGGACAGAAGGCTCAACACAGGAAAGATGGCACCTGCCTGCCAGCTGCAAGGGATGAGGGCTCAGCACAGGGATAATGGTGACTTTCCCTCAAGCTTGTGCCCTGAAGTCACACTACTTATTCTCTCTCTGTATGTCTCTGGCACACCACCCCCAGCTTCTGTCCCTCTGCCAGAACCCAGGGTAGGGGCCTGGGAGTGAGAGAGTCTGTGCACAGGCACTTGACAAGGATGTTTGGCACTCTAGTTTTCTTCCATCTCATTCAGATGGATGGAGTCCTGGCTGATTTTCATGGCCAGATGTTGTGGGGACTGCTCTTGCTGGCACTGATGCTCTAAGCTGGAGATCCCTGTGTAGGCCTGGGACCCTTGTTGTTCAGGGGGTACCTTTGCAGCTAAGATACATTTCCCAATTCTCAACCACCACGTGTGTGTGCAAAGCCAGCCTGTTTTGAATCTCCATCCCTCCTACCAATCTGAGGTGGCTTCTTCATATTTTTTGTTATAGGACTTCTGTTCATCTAGCCTTTGGATGGTTCTCCAGTTTGAGTGTTCTATATTTTAATTATAATTTTAATGTGCTCATGGGAGGAGGCAAGCACAGGCTTACTTTTTCCAAAGTCTTGACCAGAACTCCGTAAGTTTGCCATCTTATATGAGCATGGTTCATGACACCCCAGAACAATTACAATAGTAACATCAATGATCTCTGACCACAGGTCACCATAACAAATTTAATAATAAACTAGTTTAAAATATTGTGTGAATTACCAAAACATGACACAGAGACACAAAGTGAGCAAATGCTGTTGGAAAAATGATGCTAATAGACTTGCTCAATGTTGAGTTGCCACCAACTTTTAATTGGTAAAAAACACAATAGCTATGAAGTGCAATAAATCAAAGCACCATAAAATGAGGTATGCTTGTATTACTCTGTCTTTTATTAATCTCTGAAAATGTTAGACCATAGCTTCAACAGCTATTGACACATTTAATTCTAGATTATTTTTTTTTTAAAGCAAAACTCAAAACCATTTGAAACAAATAAGACAAAAAGTTTTTTAAAAAAGCTTAAAATATGAATAATTTATAGTAATGAACTAGACCTCCGGTTGAAACAGAGTCAAAGATGTGAACAAGCAAATCACTAAAGAAATACAAATAGATAATAAACGTATTGAATGTAACTCAACTTCATATTTAATCAAAGAAATGTAAATTAAAGCAAGCCAGCAGTTTTCTTTTATCAAATTAACAAAGCCCTTTTAAAACTTGAATACCAGTTGCTGAATAGAGTGTGGTATATCTGTGATTCACTGAAACTTCTGGTGAGACAAAAATTGTCGAAGTCATTTTGGAAAGAATTCCATCTACACATATCATGAAGCTTCAACCAGCTCCTGAACACAGTAATCTCACTTCTGGGAATTGGACCTAAGGAAATTACTTGAAATCCAGAAATACAAAGATGTTCACCACAGCTTTATTGAAAATAATAAAAATTCAATAGCAATCTCAACTTACATTCATTTAGAAATGCTAAATTACAAAGTATTCATAAATTAAGGGTATGTATATTTACAAAATATATAACAGATTGACAAAGAATTCTCAAATGACTTGGAAAGGGGAAATGTTTATGTTATTATGTTCAATGAGTAAAGCAAGAACCTAAATTACATATATAGCACATTATAAACTCTATGTATTGTATAAAACTCTAGGAGAAAATAAAATATTGATTAACATTGTCTCTAGGGAGTAGAATCATGAGATATTTTAAAATTTTTACTTGTTACTCTTTCTGTATTTTCCATAATTTCTACAATGAGCATTTATTTAGTATGCTTTTAATCAAAACAAATGTTTAATTTTTAAAAAAGTTCTTAATTACAGCTCTGAGGATAAATTGCACCCTCTAATGGTAATAGCCTAGTATTACAGACCTGTGTTCAAAGGCCATTCCATTCTCATTTCTAGTCAGACACCTAGCATCCTGTCTTCTGTGTCATTTCCTGTGCAATGCCATATTTTGAACGACAGAAAGACTTATATACCCCACCTAATTTCTGATGTCTGAAAGCAATTTCTCCAGCCTATGGCTCACACTTAGTGTATCAATTGCCCTCAAATACAGTATCCCAACTCTCATAATACTCCTGAAGAGCAGTTATTATTACATTTTTGCATCATACAAATAAGAAAACCAAAGCCCAAAGAAAGATGAAGGAACTTACTTAAGATTATGCAATTTATAAGTGTTGGGGCAGAATTTGAATTAGGTCTGAGAATCTCCAAAACATGACATGTTTTCCTTTCCACTTTGAAAGACTGAGCTGAAAAAGCAAACCTTCTAGGATGGTGAACTCAGACACCAGTGTGTTCCTATCAAATGAAAGGTTATGGTACTGGTTTCTTCTGGGAGGGATTTTGGCCATGACAGCATTTCCAAAAATGTGACATACCCCTACTAAAGGGAAGGCTCCCTGTTCAAATAAGTTTAAGAAATGCTGTAACTTCATCTCTCCTTTTGGAGATTCACAATACACTTTAGCAGAGTAGAGCCTTCAAAAAATGTTTAGTTTTTTTTATCATGGAATTTGATCATAGGACATCTCAACCTCGTTCCCACCCCCAAAACAATGAACATTTAATGGGGTGTCCATCTGAAGAGAACATGCAGATCAAGGGATTGAGAGAGCAGTTTTCAGGTATCTTCTAAAAAGAAAGTCAAAAATATAGAACAAACAGTCCAGAAAGGAGGTAAAGTGACCCCAGAGTCCAGCTTTATGAAACATAAGCAGTTTGCCAAAGCCTCTTTGTAGCATACATTCTATATATGCTCTGTAACAAACCCTATCAAAGTCACTCCATCCTGGAAACTCAAGATGCCCTGACTGCCAAGTTAAGTGTAGTCTGGGGCAGATGGCCCACCCACCACAGCGTAAGTCTGCTATGGAGCCTCCTCTGCTTATTTCCTGGATCCCACTGGCGGGAATACAAAGTCGGAGGCAAGAAGAAGACAAAATAGCAGACTTGAAGTGAGGCTGAAAACACAGAGTTGGATAGATGAAGCTTAACATGTTTCAAGTTTATACACTAGAAAGGAGAATTGCAACAAGTAACAGAACATTTACTCTATAGCAGGCATTGTTCCCAGTGCTGTAACTCTATGAATTTATGTAATCTTCACAATAGCCCTATTATGTAGGTACTATTATCACTCCTGTTATTCCCATTGTACAGATGGGGAAACTGTGGCCCAGAGAGGTTAAGTAAGTTGACCAAGGCTACAAGCTACAGCACTGAGATTTGGAGCTAGACAGCCTGGCTCAGGAGTGCATTTTTTTTTTTTTTTTTTTTTTTTTTTTTTTGCTTCTTAAGAAAACAAACCTTCAGAAAGTTGTAAGACTATTGTGATGAGCTCTTATTAAATCCTTCACTTAGATTTGCCAGTGAACATTTTGACACATTTTAGCTCTCTTTCTCTTTACACATATTATTTTTTAATTAAAATTATTGGAGTGACATTGGTTAATAAAATCAAATAGGTTTCAAGTATACAATTCAATAATATATCATATGTGTATTGCATTATGTGTTGACGACCCAAAGTTACATTTCCTTCTGCCACCAAATATCTGACCCCCACGCTTCCCTTTCTACTTCCTCCTCCTCACTTACCTCTGGTAACCATAAATCAACTGTCCTTGTCCATGAGTTTCTGCTTGTTTGGGTACATATATACAATGGAATATTACTCAACTATAAGAAAAGATGAAATACTTCCATTTGCGACAACATGGATAAACTAAGATTATCATGCTAAGCGAAATAAGTCAGATAGAAAAAGTTGAGAACCATATGATTTCACTCATATGTGGATTATAAAACTAAAAGTAACAGATTACAACTTTTAACTACTAGGGTTGTATTGTTCTCTTACCTAATCTATCTCATCTAAGGACATGATACAAATATCAGTTTTGTTGCACAAAGATTCCAAACCTAGGAATCATTCTTGACTTATCTCTTTCTCTCAGCTCTCCTCTCACTTCTAAGTCATCAATGAATCCTGACAATTCTATCTCCAGAACACATCCCAAATCCAACCATATGTCTTCTCTCCACTGACCCTGCCCTAGTCTGAGCTACCAATTATATCGCACATGGATTACTACAATAACCTTATCACTGGACTCACACTCTGTTGTAAGTGTTCTCAACACTACAGTCAGAGGGATCATGTTTAAAATCCTGCATCGGATTATGTCATGCTTTTACTTAAAACCCTCCAATGGTTTTCTATCCCATTTAGAATAAATCTAAACTTTTTGTGGCTTAAAGCCACTTATGGTGTAGCCTCTGTCCCTGCTTTGACTTTATTTTATACTCACTTCCTACATACTTAACTACATACTAGCCCCACTAACCTTCTTTCTGTCCTCCAAACATGCAAGGCTAATTTCTACCATTGAGCCTTTACATTTGCTGTTTTCACTACCCGAGATATCCTTTCTCTACTCTGCACTACTGAATTTTCTCATTCTTTAGGTCTCATCTGAAATGTCACCCCTTCATAGAAGTCTTTCCTGATCACTTTATTAATAGTGCATCCAGAACAGTATATAGCACATAGCAGGTACTCAGTAAACACTTCTTGGAAAAATGAATACCTCCTCCTTTATGTCAAAATTGAGGAGGCTGAGGCCTGAAGAGTGAAGAATATGTGCCCAAATGAGAGGTAGATGTGAGACTACAGCGCATGCTCTCTGACGCTCAGGAGAGTCATCTGTAATAGCGAAGTACTGGCACTCAGGCCTGAGGTAAACATAGTGGCTTCAACTGTACCAAGCAGGGTCCCCTCTATACCCTATCTTAGCAAGATTTCGACCCTCTCAGACTCTTTCTCATTTAATTCTCAGAGAAGAAAACCAAAGGAAGATGAGCCGAAGTCTTGTGAGTTTGTTGGTGCTGGCCTCAGGCCACACTTAGGGGCAGTGAGTATACAGGAAGCTCCAAATTTGAACAGTTTAACTTACACAGTAATCTAACTGCTCTGTGCTTTAGCTACTAATCTGCCAAATGGAACTAGTATTTCGTTCTATTCGTCTCATAGGGTAGTTGTAGGGATTAATGGGATAATACAGAATATACAGAAAGCACTTAGCCCAAGTCCTAGCATGTAGTAATCTCTCAATAAATGATAATGATGATGATGATGATGATGATGATGATGATGATGATTAACCATTCATTCTCTTCCTTAAAATTTTCCCTCAGCTTCAAGTGCCCCAAACTAGATTTTACAAAATGTCTTGAGATTTAAAAAAATTCTCGTTCCAGAATCTTTGTAATCTGGCCCTTATCTATCTCTATGTCTGTACCTACATCTTTTTTCATTTCCTTTCTCATACTTTCATCGCATATTCTAACCACTCTGCATAACTCTAGTCTCCAAACACACCTCTAGGGCTTGGTTCATGCTACAAATACCCTCTCTGTCTGCCGCATCTCTGTTTTTTTTTCCTATCAAAATACTAACTCATCTTTTAAGATTTCTCTCAAACGACCCCTTCTATAAGAAACCATCTCTTACTACAGGGACTTTCTAAATTTATCTCTATTTGTTCTGGGCTGTCAGAGCACTTTGTTCTCCTTCTGTTAAACTACTCATCACAGTATTTTATTATTTTACTATTGAGGTGTAAATTGAGTTCCTGAAAGGGAAGGACTGTGTCATCTACATCCCTGAAGTCCAAAGCTTATCACAGGGCAGATGCTCAGAAAGTATCTATTTTTTAGTGAATAGAATTAAACTCTGTGTTCCCCCAAAATTCATATGTTGAAAGGTAATCTGCAATGTGATGGTATTTGGTTGTGGGGTCATTGGGAGGTGATTAGGCCTTGAGGGTGAAGTCCTCATGAATGAGACTAGTGTCTTTATAAAAGAGACCCTAGAGAGAACTCTTCCACCATGTGAGAAAACAGAGAGAAGATGGCTATATGAACCAGATAGTGGGTTCTCACTAGACACCAAATCTGCTAGTGCCTTGATCTTAGACTTCCCAGGCTCCATGGCTGAAAAATAAATGCGCATCTTTTATAAGCCACACAGTCTATGGTATTCTGTTATATTGGCCCAAACAGACTAAACAGACAACATTTATAGGTGTTAACACAGTTATGCCCTCCAGTAGCCTCAATAAACCCAGCTCCTAGAAGCCCTCCAGCCTGCGACAGAATCAGTAGTGGAGGGATTGCCATCTTTAGGCCTTGAAGCTTGTTTAATCTATTACTTGGTGGGCACTACTCTTTCCTCCTCTGCTGTGTTTGATGTCACCTTGGAGAGTAAAGGAAGCAAAACTGAGGCTCAGGTTAGTATATAGGAAATGGACCCTGGGGAAAGTAGCCCTATGTTTTTCAAAGATATCTAGTTATACTAAAAGTCATCATCCTCCTTATGGGGTAAGGGGCAAATGCCATAACACCAACATATGCATGTCTCTCTTTCTCCGGCCTTGTGTTCCTAGACTTCCATAATTCTAATCCCTGGCTTTTCTGCTCTAATAGAAGATCATCAGACGCTGTGATAGATGGGAAGAACTACCTCCTGTCAGACAATTCCTTCCTCTTCAAGCCTTTCATGGTTTACTAGACTCTTAAGAGTACATAAGAGAGTTGAGTGCTCTACTCTTGGGCTGTTGGGGCTTTGAAATAGAACAAAGAATGGGAATGAGAGGGAGGGAGGGAAGGAAGGAGGGAAGAGAGAGAGAGAGAGAGAGAGAGAATGAGAATAGAACGATATCAGAGAGAGAGAGACTGAGATTAAACAAGATGGATGAAGAATTGAGGCAGTGCCTCTTCCTGGTATTCGTCTTTCTGAGCCTTCAATACAATCTTTATGCTAGGATTTACTCCTTTCATAAGTTGTATCACCTTGATTATTAACAGGCAAGAAGTCAATTGTTCTGCCAAGTCTGAGGAAGGGAGATATGGAGAGTAAAGGCTCTGGGTACTCAAGTCTGTGAGACACTAGGAAAAAAAAAAAACCTCCAGGGTATCTCAGAGTATCCCAAGATGGAAGTCCTGCTGAGAGGCTCAGGGAGTATCCCTAGGTTTTAGTCCCCACCACAGGATGTCAGTTCACCTTCCTGGCCAGGCTAGGAAAACATTGCCTGGCAAGGCTCTGATTCATTTCCCCCAAACAACAATGAGTCTTGACAGAAGCCCAGACTACATTTCACTTCCTCCTCAACCCATACCCTCCTAGGAGCTCCAAGAGACAGAAGGACATGGAAAAACTGAAAAGGATTCAATTTGCCACTGATCCAAATCCATTGCTCCTTTCCAGACCCCTCAGCCCACTCTTTTATGCAAGACTGGGGCCCCAGATTCTTAGGTCCTTTCCCCTCATTCTTAGAAAGCACTGCCCTCTCTAAGCAACCTGATATATCCAGCTGAAAGCAAAAGATGTTTCTCTTCTCATGAGAAGGCTGACTCTGAACAAGAGAACCTGAGTGACTGAAAAGGCTCAAATTTTTGGCACCTTGACAAGTAGGTAAGGGAGATGTTCTGGAACAAATTTACACAAGCTTTGGAGTCAGACAACTATGGATTTGCTTCTTGTAGCAACTTTGCTGGGTATTTGATCTTGGGTGAATTTAGTTTTTGTGCCTCACTTATAAAAAGGGAGCAGACTACCTTGTTCGTAGTGATTAAGCGAGAGACTATGCAGAAATCCCTTAATATAGTGCCAAGGAAATGCTAGGTGATTAAATGGGGATTGTGTAAAGATGCAGTTAGGAACAAGAACTCTGGCATCAGACCACTTGGGTTAAAATCCTGGCCCTGCCATTCACTAGCTGTGTGTCCTTGGGGAAGCCACTGCTTACTTTCTCACAAAAGGACTTCACCTTTTTGTGCTTTAGTTTCCTCTGTATAAAATGAGAATGATAAAAATAGACATACTTCACAAAGTATTTCATTTTTATAATGTGTTTAGAAAATGTTCTGACATATGATAAACTATTATTAAATGTTAGCTGCTATTATTATAATTATTGTTATTGTTATTCTCTGCCCAAAACTTGGTAGAGCTGAAGAAAGTCAAAAGCAAGTTCTAGCTTCTTTTTATTCAAAGTGTGATCCATGAACCAGAGATGGGGATCACTTAGGAGCTTAGTAGAAATGCAGCATCTCAGGCCCTTCCACAAATCTGGTAACAGACTTCACTAGAGGAAAGATGAACAATGGGAAGGTTGGGAGAGAAGAAAACAGTAGGGCTGAGCAGTCTAAGATAAGACCTGTAGGGTTAAGATGAGATATGGTCCAGCTAGGCTGGTCAAAGCAAGGCCTTTGATAGAATAAGGCAGGCAAATATGAGTGATATTTGGCCTTAATATCTCAGACGAAGCCCTAGAAAAAAATTAGAAAAAGGGTTATCCTTTGGAAGGATGAAATCCTGCAAGTGCAAGACTTGATAAGTGAAGTTCAGGCTTTATTTCAGCACCTTTTATCTCAAATGGTCAGGAGTCCCAAGTCAGTGCTCAGCTTACACAAATATGTATTATCATTCTGGATGAAACAGTAGAAGGACAGACACAAATATTCATGAACCCAACAAGGTATGTGTGGTAGACAACATCCTAGACAGCCCCCAATAATTCTTATCTCCTGGTATTTACAACCTCTTGTAGTCCTGAGCCTGTGTAGGGCAAACCTATTTAACAAACAGAATATTGTGGAAAGTGTGATTTCTGAGTCTAGGTCATAAAAGACATTGCAGTTTCCACTACAGCTATCTCTTGGATCACTTGCTCTGTGAAAATTCAGGATCTGTGTCATGAGGACACTACAGAGAAGACTGCATAGTTAAAAACTGAGACCTCCAACCAACAACTAATATTAATTTGCTAGTCATGGGAAAGAAGTATCTTGGAATCAGATCCTCCAGCTCTAGTCAAGAATGAAATGACTGCAGCCCTGGCCAATATCTTGACTGAAACCTCATGACAGACCCCCAAAACAGAACCACCCAGCTAAGCCACTCCTAAATCGCTGACCCACAGAAATTGTGTGAGATCATAAGTGAGATATAATATTTCTATCACTTTTGGGGTACTTTGTAACACAACAATCTTTAAGGTATTTTATAATACAGCAATAGATAAAGAATAATGCATGTTTTTAAAAGCCCAGAGATGCCAGGGAAACCTCATGAGCTAAAGGGACAAGGCAAATAATCACAACAATGATAGTACTTCAATCACAGGCCAAATCTTCAGCCTAAATGAGTCCTCACATGGCATGTATTCTAATCTCCTAGGGGCACTGAAAGGAAAACTGAGGCCCAAGGACACATAGCTAACTAGTGGCCAAGTGTGTTTGTTTTTTCATGTCTTTTTGTTATCCCACATTACCATGGGCATCCATATACATCATAGCCTGCAAAGCAAAGTCAGCAGCAGGAGGTAGCCAAGGCCAAAGTCTCTTGAAGCATTCTGCTACACTGTCTGGTGAAAAGAAACACTCAGTGAGGGCTGTATGTTCTCTCTCTCTCTCTCTCTCTCTCTCTCTCTCTCTCTCTCTCTCTTCTCTCTGTCTGTCTCTCTCCTAAATTTACCTTTAATCTTTTAAGTCACCATATGAGATGTTGATTTTCCCAACAGCTACACTGCCTTCATTTGATTATATGAGTAGTTATCTCCCTTTGCTATCAAAGTTACTTTCCTTGGATTAGAAAGAAATGTCAGACCCAGAGACAAAAGTAAATTTCTGGGGTATGTTCCATAAGCTCAAAACTGAGGTATAGATATCAAAGGTTTCTATTTTCTAAGAAGAAAACTATAAATTTCATAAATACATGGAAATTAAACATCAATTCTCTGAACAACCAATGGATCAAAGAAAAAAATAAAAGGACAGAAAAAAGTATCTTGAGACAATCTAAAATGGAAATACAATATATCAGAACTTATGGGATGCAGCAAAAGTAGTTTTAAGAGGGAAGTTCATAGCAACAAATGCCTGCAATAAGAAGCAAGAAAGATTCCAAGTAAACAATCTAAGTCTACACCTTAAGGAAAAAGAAAAAGAACAAACTGAGCCTAAAAATACCATAGAAATAAAATAATAAACATTAGAGCAGAAATAAATGAAATAGAGAACAATAGAAAAGATTAATTAAACTAAGAGTTGGTTCTTTGAAAAGATAAACAAATATTACAGGTAGACAAACCAAGGAAAAAAGAGAGAGAACCTAGAATCAACAAAATTATAAATGTAAAAGAAGACATTACTACTATTCCACAGGAATACAAAGAATCATAAGAGGCTACTATGAACAACATGCCAACAAACTGGACAAGCTAGAGGAAATGAAAAATTTTTAGAAACGTAAAAGCTGTTGAACCTGAATCAGGAAGAAATAGAAAGTTTGAAGAGTCTAATTACTAGTAAGAAGATTTAACCAATAATCAAAATCCTCTCGATGAGGAAAAGCCCATGACCAGATGGCTTCACTGTTGAATTTTACTAAACATTTAAAAAAATAATACAAATCCCTCTCAAAAAATAAAAGAGGAGAGAACACTCTCAAATTTAATTTATAAGACCAGCATCACCTTGATACCAAGATTAGACAAGGACACTCCCAGAAAAGAAAACTACAGACCAATGTTCATGATGAATATAGATGAAAAATTATTAATAACATGCTACCAAACCAAATTCAGCAGCCCATTAAAAGGATCATTCACTATGTTCAAATGGGATTTGTAACTGGAATGCAAGAATGGTTTAATATATCACAAATCAATCAATGTGATACATTACATTAATAGAACAAAAGAAAAATCATATGATTATCTCAATGCATGCAGAAAATGCATTTGACAAAATTCAATATCTATTCATGGTAAAAACTCTTAACAAATTAAGTACAGAAAGAACATATTTCAACATTACAAAGACCACATATGACAAACCCACACTTAATATCATATTAAATGTTGAAAGGTTGAAGACTTTTCCCCTAAGATCAGGAATAAGAGAAGGGTGCCCACTCCCACCACTACTATTCAACATAGTACTGGATATCCTTGTCAGAGCAATCAGGCAAGAAAAAAGAAATAAAAGGCATCAAAATTGGAAATGGAGAATTAAAATTTTCTCTATTTGCTGATGACATGATTTATATATGAAGAAATTTGTAAAGACTTCACCAAAAGCTATTAAATCTAATCAATAAATTTAGTAAAGTTACAGAATACAAAAATACAAAATTAGCATACAAAATTAGTAGTATTTTTATACACTAACAATGAGTTATCTAAAAAAGAAATGAAGGAAACGATCCCATTTACAATACCATCAAAAACAATAAAATAGGAATAAATTTAACCAAGGAAGTGAAAGATCTCTACTCTGAAAACTACAAGACATTAGTGAAAGAAATCGAAGATGACAAAAATAAATGAAAAGGTATTCATGTTCATGAGTTGGAAGAATTAATATTGTTAAAATGTCCATATTACCAAAAGCTATATATAGATTCAATGCAATCCTTATCAAGATTCCAATGGCACTTTTTAAAGAAGTAGAAAAAAAAAAAAAACAATCCTAAAATTTGTGTGGGCAAAAAGACCCCTAAGAGTGAAAACAATCCTGAGAAAGAACAAAGCAGGAAGTATTATATATCCTTATATCAAGCTATATCAAGCTATATTACAGAGCTATAGTAATCAAAATAGTATTGTACTGGCATAAAAACATACAAATGGAATAGAATTGAGAGCCAAGAAATAAACTTAAACATATATGGTCAAATAATATTTGGCAAGGGAGTCAAAGAACACTCTCTTTGGAGTATTCTTTGGAGAAAATGGAGAAAATACAGCCTTTTCAATAAATGATTTGGGGGAAATTGGATACTCACATGTAAAAAAATAAAATGACTCTTATTTACACTATTCACAAAAATTAACTCAAAACGGGTTAAATGTAAGGTCTGAAACCATGAATATCCTAGAAGAAAACATAGAAAATCTTCCTTGACATGGGTCTTGGCAATAATTTTTTGGATATGATACCTAAAGCACAAACTACAGAGTCAAAAGAAAACAAGTGGGACTACATCAAACTAAAACGCTTCTGCAGAGCAAAAGAAATGAAAAAAGAAAAGACACCCTACAGAATGTGGAAAATATTTGCAAACTGTATATCTGTTAAAGGGTAAATATCTAAAATACAGATAGAATTCATAAAACTCATTAGCTAAAAATAAATTCCAAATAATCCAACTGAAAAATAGGCAAAAGACCTGAAAAGACATTTCTTCAAAGAAGATACATGAGGAGCGGGAAAAAATAGCATAGATGATAGCAGCTTTGTTCATCCCTCTTTGGAGCAAATTAAAGTTGTGACCGAAACATGGAGCAAACAGCAAGTAAAGTCACCTGGGATATAGATGAGCAGAAACACTACAACTAGGGAGAGAAATAATTAATTAACTTGCAACAAGAGAAGGTAGGAGGAAGCGAAGATGAGAGGCTGCCTTTCCAGAGCAGCTGAGTGGGACAGAAGCTATGGCAGCCAGCAGCTGCAGACGCCTCTTAAGGGGCCATGTCTGCAAGCTGACTTTCACGGTGACGAACCTGCTCACTCTCAGCACCAGCTCTGGGTCAGGTGAGTGGAGGTCACCAGGGATTTACAGGGGGACACTGAGTTGTCAGAGTGAGGGTTAGAGGTGAGGCTCTCTCTCGGGCAGAAGTACAGGTTGTGTCCGTTGAGCTTCTATTGAGAAGTGTGTGGACGCAGCACCACCACGGCCGAGATGTCATTAAACTGGATAACGGAGGTCGTTCCACTCAGAGGATTCCCTGAAACTCCACTTCCCCCAACTCGTGGCAACACCCAAGCCACGTCCAGTTGTGTCCTCAGTGAGCCCATTACTCCTTGCTGAGCAGCGCCTAGACTCACAATGGTGACAGTTGGCCTCGTTTTCTGGTCTGGTTTCTTGAGGCAACTATAAGCACAGCATCTGCGTATTGCTTACTGAATCTTAATAGGTGGCCCTGGAGGGGCACAGGCTGGGGCTACACTTGGCCTGCAGCTGGACCTCTCTCAGAACTGTGCCACTGGACACCTACTAAACAAAGCCACGCTAATAAGACTGGGAGACTTGGGAGCTTTGCTTACTACATAGAAATAGACACAGAAAAGCAGCCAAAGTGAGAAGACAAAGAAGTAGAAACCATACGAGAGAACAGAACAGGGATCCCTGAATAATGGTGTCAAGCAATTGAACAAATGCAGAGTTCAAAACACTGGTTTTAAAGATGCTCAAAGGCTGCCTGCAGGAGGAGGGGGAGGGGAGAAGGTGTGGTGGGTTCCCTGAACAGACCTGCCTGAGAGAGCTATTAGCACCACGCAGAGGTAGAACCCAGGGATCAAGACAGAAAACAGAGAAGTGGGGATGACAGAGAAGCAACAACTGATTAATACCACTCATGGTTACAAAGCACCAGGCTGAGCAGCAGCCCCTATCCCACAAACCAGAGGGCGCTTCCATCATATCCTCCAAAACTGAACACTGTGGAGCCCCAGGGGAATCTGAGCAAATGCTATCCAAACTGTTGCTAACACTGACAGAGACTGATACTGAAGGTAGTGAGCGCGATTGAATATTTATAAGAAAAAAATAGGCATCGTTAAGACTTTGTATGAAGCAGGGGTCCAAGAGGCTTAGATGCCACCTACTAGAAAACAAAAGAAAAATGCCTTCTTGGCAACAAGCACAAGAGAGATCATTATATCGAAAATCAATCTGGAAAAAAAAAAAAAAACAGAAAAACACTTCCATTTATGCCCAGACAGAGAAATAGTCCATTAAACACTGTGCCCAAGGTGACAAGGCAGCTCATAAAGAAAGAGAAAAATATCCAGAAAATAAGCATAAAGACATAGAAATATGCAGCTTAAATGACAGAGAATTCAGGATGATACTTCTGAAAAAACTCAGTGAAATTCAAAATAATTCATATCAACAATCTCAGAAATTGAAAAACAACTACATCAGCATAATGAATGTTTTAGCAATGAAATTGAAAACTTCAAAAATAACCAAATAGAAATGCTGGAGATGAAGAACATACTGCAAAAGATGAAAAATGAAATAGCAAGCTTGGGGATTAGAACTGACCAAATGGAGGAATGGATCAGTGATACTGAAGACAGAAATCTAGAAATAAATCAGAAGGAAGAAGAAAGAGATCAAAGAATTAAAAAGAATTAGAGGAATACAAGAACTAGCTGTTACCATCAGGAGAGGAAACATAAGAATGATGGGCATTCTCAAATGCCAGGAAAAGGAGCAGAGATTAGAAAGCATTTTCAGACAAATAGTTGACGAGAATTTCCCAAATCTAGGAATGAGCTGGAGCTTGGAATTCAAGAAGTCAACAGAACACCTAATTATCTCAACCTCAAAAGGACTTCTCCAAGACATATTGTATTAAAATGATCAAAAATCAATGATAAAGAAAGAGTTCTCAGGGCACCCAGAGAAAAGAAAATGGTAACTTATAAAGGAAATCCATTAGACTTTTGTCAGACTTCTCAGCACAAACCCTACAAGCAAGAAAAGAGTGGAATCAAATATTCAAACTATTAAATGAAAGGAACTACCAGCCAAGAATAATGTACCCAGCAAAGATCTCCTTTAAATATGAAGGAAAAATAAAGATCTTTCCAAACAGACAAAAATTGAGGAAATTCTCCACTATGAGGCCTGTATGACAAGAAATAGAAAAAGAGGTTAGCTCACATAAAACAAAATGACCAAAAAATATATATATAACTATGAATAAAGTGACTAGCAGGCAGATAGAAGCAGAGGAGTGCAACCTTTATAAAGAACACGGCATTATGAGCTTAAACAGTAAGAAGAGGTTTGCTGTTGCAAGATAGTGATGAAATACAAAGGATCATACAGGCATACTATAAAAAAGTATATAACACCAAATTTTATAACCTAGAAGAAGTGGAACAGTACTTAGAAAGATATAACTGTCCTAGACTGAATGAAGAAATGGAAAATCTAAATAGACTGATGAGCAATATGAAAATTGAAACAATCATCAAAAACCTACCAAAAATAAAAGTCCAGGACCAGATGGCTTCACCAGTGAATTCTATCAAGCATTCAAAAAGATTTAATACCTACTCTCCTCAAACTCTTCCAAAAAATTGAAGAGGAGGCAATACATACTAATTTATTTTAAGAGGCCAGTATTACCCTGATACCAAAACCTGATAAAGATAACACAAACAAAGAAAATGATAGACCAATATCTCTCATAAACACAAATGCAAAATTCCTAAATAAGATACCAGTGAACCGAATACAACAACATTTTAATAAGATTATACACCATGATCAAGTGGGCTTCATTCCAGAGGCACAGGGATAGTTCAACATATGCAAATCAATTATTGTGATACACCACATAACCAAAATGAAAAATCAGAATCATATGATCATATCAATAGATGCAGAAAAAGCCGTCGAGAAGATACAGCATACATTTATAACCAAAACGCTTAACAAAATCGATATAGAAGGAAAGCACCTTAGCATAATAAAGGCCATATGTGACAAAGCCTCAGGCAACATTATACTTAATGGTGAAAAACTAAAAACCTTCCTTCTAAGATCAGGAACAAGGCAAGACTGTCCACTATCGCCACTGTTATTCGATATAACAGTGGAGGTCCTAGTGAGTGCAATCAGACAAGAGAAACATATAAAAGGCATCCAAATAGGAAACGAAGAAGTCAAACTGTCAAACTATTTGTGGATGACATGAATTTCTATAAAGAAAGTCTTAAATACTCCAAGAGAACACTACTAGCAACAAGAAGCAAATACAGTAAAGTTTCTGGATACAAAATAAATGTTCAAAAATCCATAGCATTCCTATACTCTAATAATGAAGTGTCAGAAAAAAAAAAGTGGAAAAAATAATTCCTTTTGCAATTGCAACAAAAAGAATTAAATACCTAGGAATAAATCTAACGAAACATGTGAAGGACCTATATAATGAAAACTATAAGACCATATTAAAAGAAACCGAAGAATATACAAAAAAATGGAAAGATATTCTGTTTTCTTGGATTGGAAGAATCAACATAGTTAAAATGATCTTATTACCTAAAGCATTATACAGATTTAATGCAATCCCCATCAAAATCCCATCAGCATTTTTTTAAAGAAATAGAACAAAAATTCATCAGTTTTGTATGGAAGCACAAAAAACCTCAAATTGGCAAAGCCATTCTGAAAAAAAAGAACAAGGATGGAGGCATCACTCTGTCTGACTTCAAATTATACTACAAAGCGACAATAATCAAAACAGCATGGTATTGACAGAAAGACAGACACAGAGACCAGTGGAATAGAATTGAAAATCCAGAAGTAAACCCATACTTACATGGGCAAATAATTTTCAAAGAAAGAGCCAAAAATATACAGTGGAGAAAGAAAAGCCTCTTCCATAAATGGTGCTGGGAAAACTGTAAAGCCATCTGCAAAAGAATGAAATTGGACTGTTGTTTATCGCCACACACCAAAATTAACACAAAATGAATTAACAATCTGAATATAAGATCTGAAACAATAAAATGCATAGAAGACTACATAGGAAGTAAACTTACGGATCTTGGACTTAAAGAGGATTTTATGAATTTGACCTCAAAGGCAAGAGAAATAAAAGCAAATTAAATTAATAGGACTACATCAAGCTAAAAAACTTCTGCACAGAAAAGAAACCATCAACAAGGTAAAGAGATAACCACCTGAATGAGAAAATATATTTTCAAGCAATCCCTCCAATAAGGGTCTAATATCCAAAGTATACAAAGAACTCATACAACTCAATAACAACAACAACAACAAAACAAACAAACAAACAAACGATCCAATCAAAAAATAGGCAGAGGATCTGAACAGACACTTCTCCCTAGAGGACATGCAAATGGCCAACAAATATATGAAAAGATGCTCAACATCGCTAGCTATTAGAAAAATGCAAATCAAAACCACAATGAGATACCATCACGCACCTGATAGAATGGCTATAATCAACAGGACAAGTAATAACGAATGTTGGAGAAGATGTGGAGAAATAGGAACCCTCATACACTGCTGGTGGGGCTGCAAATTGGTATGACCATTATGGAAAGCGGTATGGGGGTTCCTTGA
>NW_006431075.1:1140383-1147180 GCF_000325575.1 Pteropus alecto
TATAAACAGCATATATAAACATTTTCACAGTAAGGTGTATACATATATACACCTTACTGTGAAAATGTACAGCTGAAACTTACTGGATTTTGTTAACGAATGTCACCATAAAAATAAATTAAGAAAGAAATTAACCCTCCAAAAATTTAATTCAATGTTAATTAAAGTCTTGATTATAATACCTAAAACTGTAAAAATTCTATAGAAAATATAGGTAGTGAACTCCTTAACATCAGTCTTGGCAATATATTGTTGGATTTCACAACAAAACAAAGACAACAAACGCAAAAATAAACAATTGCAACTACATCAACCTTAAAATCATCTGCACAGCAAATAAAATTATCAAGAAAATAAAAATGGTGGAAATATTTGCAAATCATCTATCTCGTAAGCTGTTAATAATGAAACTATATAAAGCACATGACTCAGTAACAAACAAAAATCAAACAAACAAAAACCCCCCACAAACAATCCAATTAAAAAATTGGCAGATATCTGAATAGACGTTTTCCCAAAGAAGACATATTATGGCCAACAGGTACATGAAAAGGTGCTCAGCATCACTATCGATCAGGGAAATGCAAATCAAAACCACAATGATATACCATCACAGTTGTTAGAATGGCTATTATCAAAAATACAAGAAATAAATGTTGGGGAGGATGTGCAGAAAAGGAAACCTTTGTGCACTGTTGGTTGAACTGTAAATCAATGCAAGTATTATGAAAAACAGTATGGAAGTTCTTCAAAAATTTAAAAATTGATATACCTTATGACCCAGCAATCCAACTTCTGGGTATTTATCCAAAGAAAAACAAAACACACATTCAAAAATATATATGCACTCCTATGTCCACTGTAGCATTATTAATAACAGCCAAGATATGGAAGCAACCTAAGTATCCATCAATAGATGATTGGATAAAGAAGATGTGGTACAAATAAACAATGGAATATTACTCAGCCCTAAAAAATAAATGAAATCTTACCATTTGCGACATCATGGATGAACCTAGAAGGTATTATGCTGAGTGAAATAAGTCAGACAGAGAATGACAAATACCATATGGTTTTAATTTTATATGGAATCTAAAGAAGAAAATAAATAAAACAGAGACAAACTCATAGATACAGAGAACATTTTCAGGGTTGCCAGATGGAAGATGGGTTGGGAGGCTGGATGAAAAGGGTGAAGGGATTAAAAAGAACAAATTAATATTTACAAAATAGTCATGGTATTGTGGAATACAACATAGAGAATATAGTCAATAATATTATAATAACTATCTATCGTGCCAGGTGGGTACTCAACTTATTGGAGTGATCACTTTGCAAATTATATAAATGTCTAACTACTATGCTGTAAAACTGAAACTAATATAATATTGAATGTCAACTGTAATTAATAATTAAAAATTTTAATTGACAAAAAGTAATAAGTGTTGGTGAGGATGTGGAGAAAAGGGAACACTTGTGGGAATGAAATTTGGTTCAGCCACCATGGAAAACAATAAGAGAATTTCTTTAAAAATTAAGAATAGAACTACCATATGATCTAGCAATTCTACTTCTGGGTATTTATGCAAAAAAAAACAAAGACGAAAAAACAGAAATGCTAACTTAAAAAGATATATGCACCCCCCAAGTTCATTGCAGCATTATTTACAATAGCCAGGATATGGAAGCAATCTAAGTGTCTATTGATAGAAGAATGGATAAAGAAGACTTGGCACATATATACAACGGAATACTACTTGACCATAATAAGTAATAAAGTCTTGCAATTTGTGATAACATGGATGGACCCTGAGGGCATTATCATAAGAAAAGTAAGACAGAGAAAGACAAATACCATATGATCTCACTTATATGTGGAATCTTTAAAACAAACAAAAAAACACATCCTGAATTCATAATGTGGGATATTCTATAAGACAATTGGCCTGTTCTCCTCAAAATAGCAGTGTTCTGGGGGAAAACAATTAAGGGATTTTTTTAGATTAAAGAGCCATAAAGAAACACAACATGAGAATCTTTATTGGAATCTGGTTCAAAAATTCATTTTGGAGATATACTGGGGGAAAATTGAATGTCTACTGTATATTAGATGATATTAGAGTCTATTGTCAATATTCTATGTTGTGATAACATTATTATGCTTATGTAGGAGAATGTCTTCATTTTAAACACTGCATGCTAACTTATTTATGGGCAAAATGTCATTATATCTAGTACTTATTTTCAAATGGTTCAGCCAAAATTAAAGTGTATACACGAAGTATCATTTTTCAGAAAATCTTTGCAGACCATATGGAAAACACTGGATGACATGACAGTTTGCTGGATTTAGCTGGTCAGACAACCATACCAAAAGAGAGTTCAACAGTAGACCAATTGGTTAGAAAATACTAACAATATGAAATCCAAAAAGAATGAGGTGGAATCCTGACCTTGGGTTTAAAAATAAATTAATTGTAAAAGGACAGGATGAGGAATACCTGACTTAACAGAAGCTCAAGTAGAAAGCAAAGAATAAAAATTGATGCTCTTTACAGAAATAAATTTGTGCCCATACTGTCAACCATTTTTTGACAAATGTGCCAAGAACATGCAATGGAGAAAGAATAGTCCATTCAATAGAGTTGGAAAAACTGGATATACACATGAAAAGAAAAATGAAATTCATCTTCTCTTACACAATACACAAAAATCAACTGAAAATGAAATAAAGACTTGAATGCAAAAACCGAAAACATAAAATTCCTAGAAGAAAACATAGAAGCAAAGGTCCTTAACATCGGTCTTGACAGTGATTTTTGGGGGCCTCCGGAGTCAGACTGCCTACATTTAATTTCTGACTCTGCTACTTATTAGCTATGAAACATGAGGAAGTCACTTAACCTCTCTGTGCCTCAATTCTATCATCTGTAAAATGGGGATGATGACAGTACCTACCTCAGAGGATTGCTGTGGGGATTAAATAAGATGCTACAGGTAGAGAATAGTGTCCAGCACGTAGGAAGAACTCATATATATGAGCTATTATTTCTCCTTTTACTGAGAGAAAATATTGTTCCCATTTCTGCACTGCTCACTGCTCAGACAACTGGCTAAGCACAAAGTCCTGTCAAGCTCCGTGTTTCTATGATCCTGAGATTCTGCATGTACTACTTTGAGACGGTGAAGAGATTTGTTAAAATACCTGGAGAAAGCCATAACAGCATGGAAAAACTATTAATTTCCTATAAAGCCCTAACCTGGCTGGGGCTGCACTGGGGCTGAAATGTGGTCTCTAGAGGATGCTCAAAATCCACAAAGTACACCATTAAAGGTCCTCAGAAAGAGCTGTGAGAGTAAGAATAAACAGAGTGGACAGCTGTTGTTAAAGAGAAGGTCTTATTGGGATCAGCTGGTCTGGTAGGTTCCCAGACTACAGTTAGGAGTGTGGAGAGTCCTCATTTATCAGCCCCACAGCTATAGCAGTGGTCATATTCCCAATGTAGATGTGAGCTAGTACTGAGGTTCTGACATTACATTTCTACATAGCTTCTCCGCTGGGTCCCAGGGTCATGTAGTAGGGACCCTGGGAAGGGGCGATCTTGTGGGAGGTAGAAAGGTATTCATTCCCTAATGAGACTTGGAAGTGGGGACAGGGAGGGGAATTTGAATAGCCTAAGAAGGAAAACATACAGATATTCAAAATATCACTAGTTTCTGGACTGAGCTAAGTTACTATGGAACCCTCTGGAACAAGAATCTAGCTAATAATGTGGCAAAGAGGTCTTAAACATTCTCCAGTGACCTGCACAGTGAGAGTTTGCAAGAGCCTGTTTTCTAGATAGAAGGCCTCGGCTACCTTTCCTACTCCAAGACACAGCAGGCCCCTTTCCTACTGCAGACACTTCTGGCACTCAAATGAGCCAATTACTGATGAAAGCCTTCTGCTTTCTGTCTCTTTCCAGTTTCTGTAAAACATAAAACCTTAGCACCTTGGGGTTTAATTAGGTGCTCAGCTGCATGCATTGGCTGGCACCCCTCCCCCCACTCAGTACCTTCTTCTCCCCACCAAATAAAGGCTCTAAAAGGCACAGAGAAAAGGAGCTGTCTCCTGGAGATCCTTCTTCAGGCATGGTGTCCTGTTTGTTTGTTTTTTTTTTTTCCTCAGACCTGATTCCAACTGAACATAATTTTCAAGAAAGTAGATGGTTATCTCTCTGGGCCTATTTCCCCACATTAAGAAGGAGAGAGTCTCATTGAGTCTATGCTGGTATTAAACCTCTTCTGAAATGCTAAAGACTATTAGCTGAGCTTTTCCTGAGAGCCATTTGAGGAACACAAAGGATAAAAGAGAACGTGAGAAGGGCATAAAGACTTTTAGAGAGATATTATCACAGAGGGTCTCAGCATTCTGGGGACAGTGCTTACTTCCTACAGTCTTCTTCTGCTTTGAGGTGGTGATTAGAGATGTCCCAGAGCAGAAAAGAAAGACCCCTCTCCAGGGTTTATCTCCCCACACTTTTTCTGGTTCTGACTAGAACCATCCTTAGATACAACAGTCCACCAAACTACAATATGCTAGATTCTATTATGAGAATCTAAGATTTTTTTTCGCAAGGTGGCTTGTGAGCCTTGGCATCAGACAGTACTTGGTTAGAATCTAAACTCAACCACTTCTGTTGGGTGACTCCAAGCAACTTATTTAAATTCTCTAAGCCCTACTTTTCTCATCTGTAAACTAAGGATAAACATACTCTGATTCTTGGTGAATTTTAACTCTAATGTACCCAATTAGAGTGTTCAATTTATATGTTTACTCAGAAAAGTGAAGAGTTCTTTCCTCAGGACTTTCTACTCACAGAAAGATGCCTGCCAATCATTCTGTAATCTTGGGCCAACTTTTCTACATCTATAGAATTGGGGTAGGATGAGGAAGAGACTGTCCCTCAGAGGAGATGTGGGCCTAAGTAGGGTGAAGTCGTGTATTACCAGGGGCATTTATTACATCTCCAGAGCAAATGGAGGGAAAACCTATAGCTGGAGTAACCAAACACCTGATGATTTTACCAGCTGGTTCGGAGACTAATTTGGGTTTCATCCCAATCTGGTCCTGAGTTTGGTTTGTTCCATAAAGTTAGGTTTGGATGAGCAGTAGAACCTGGGGTCCAGCCTAGGCCCTAAGAAGAAGAGGGGAATAAACTGTTCACTCTGAGTGACTAGACTATTACAAACCTAATCACAGGGTGGGCATACTTGATAGGAGGGCTTTGTTACTTGCTACCCCTTCCAAGGTAGAAAGGGACTCCAGTGGTAGCATTGAGCTCGGGACTATTTGAAAAGTTCATACCCAGTGCCACACAAATAAAGAAGTAGGGAAATGGGGGCAAACACAAAGTCTCACTGATGTAGTTAAAACTGGCCACTGTGGCCTCATTTTGACACTCCCTCAACTCACATGCACATGTGTATACACATGCATACATACATTCAGGCTGTGTAACCAAGAGCAAGGAACCAGAAATGAAGGAGGCAAGAATTTTCCACCCAAGAGAGATTTTTACAATGGCACCTTGTTGGAGAGAAAGCGATGGGAGATTCTGAGATTTTTCAGACTGAAAATGCTTTCACTCCACTTATCTGAAATCCCAGGTCTTGGTCAGCTGAGGCTGCCTCCTCCTATGGTCAGGGCTATGGTCACGTGAGGGGCAATTTCATGCAGGGATTAGAGAGCAAGGGAGAAAGGGGGGATATTCACTCATCCAACTGCTTGAAAAGCTTAAAGTGCTGTGTAAATGTCAGGAACAGCAATTTTTTACTGCACTGATCAGGTTCTACTTGTCAGATAGAAGGTCAGTCCTGAATAAAATTGTTTCAAGTCAAATAAGTGCACTAGTTAACCTTTGTTGTTTTTTTTTCCTTCTGACTTTAGGAAACTCTTTGGAGAAACAGTTTTCTACAAGTTAGCTAGAGGTATTTTTAACAGTTCCCAGATTGAACTGGAAATACTAGGATTTTGTCGCTGAAACAGCCCTAAGAAATCTTTTAGAAATATCATCATGTTATGGATAGAGAAACTGAGGCACAGAGAGGGGACACATGAGGTTACAAAATAGATCAAGTCTAAGCTCAGTGACTGAGAGCCAGGTCTGACAACAAAAGTCACCTTTTGACAAAATTGGACCATTCCTAGATCTAGTCACCTCTCTAAGGATCTGGAAAGAAGAAGAGAGGATGGTTGAAAGGTCAAATTCTCACCCATTTATCCCACCTAGACAATTCAGTAATAAATATTCCAGCCTCAAGGGAAACACTCTAGCCTGATATAAGAGGTCCTGAATTAGAGGCAGATGGTGGAGAAATGAAAATTAAAGCAATGATAACAATAGTTCAAACTATAACAATTAATACTGGTTTAGTACCTCAAATCTTTGTACTAAATACCTCATATACAATCTCTCATTTTATACTCACATTCATTCTGAAGGATAGATCAGGATATCCCCATTTTACAGATGAGGGTACCGAAGTTTAAAATGGTTGAGTAACTTGTCTAAGAGTACATAGCTAAGGAGTGGATGTGCTGTCTTTGGAACCCAAGTCTGGCTGAACCCAAGGTCTGGGAGCTTAATAATTATAGCTTCCTGCACAGAAACTCAGGACTCAAATATTACCTCCATTCGAGAGCTACTTGATCCTTCTAATGAGGACTTCTTTCTCCCTCTACTAAATTTCCAATTCATGACTTCCTGTTTTATAGGCTGAGCTTCTTGAGAATATGGATGTGCCTCTGTGGGGTG
>NW_006431075.1:1147284-1152404 GCF_000325575.1 Pteropus alecto
TCATTGTGCTTGGGTGTGTGTGTGTGTGTGTGTGTGTGTGTGTGTGTGAGTGTGTGTGAGTGAGGAAAGGAGAGAGAGAGAGAGAGAGAGAGAGAGAGAGATCAGCATCTAGCCCAGCACTCAGCACATAGAAAGTACTTGTACTTGATGCTTGTTGACTTATCAACTGACTCGGGATGTTGCTAAAGATACTCGGGTTTGTAAAACAGCTATGAGGAAATAACAAGTCAGGTTCACATTCCTCTCTTTCTAAACATTTTGAGTACAAAGGCCATCTTTAGGCTCTACCTAAAGGCAGATCCCTAACATCAAACCACCAGTGGTGAGAGCCTTGCACATACACTCTTCCCTTCTCTATATCTGCGGAAACTCCTATCCTATCCTCACCTTCTCCTGGGAGATATGGAACCTGCATAGAGGGTCTGTATGCTGACAGAAGCAAAAGAGCTGACCTAATTCTAAACAGGAGGGTTTGGGTCACTAAACCCTTCCAGACATCAATGGCAGGTGTTAGTTACTGGCTGATCACCCCATTTTTCATGTCAGCCAAGTCACTGTAGGTCAGAGCTGAAAATATCCATAGAGAAATGAGAGATTGGCCCCTCACATTATACCCATAGGGAAACTGAGACTCAGAGAGAAGAAAGGATTGTCCCACTGTCACATGCTCTTTATTTTTTTACACGCTTTTTAAATGGCTAAGCCAAGGGTGGATCCCTAGGCACCTTGTCAATCAGCATGGGACTGTTTCCACCTCACCACTCTGTCTCTTTAATCAAAAAGACTTGCATTGTTGTCACTCTACAGAGGGGTTTTTATTTTAGTTCTCTTTAAAATTGATTTTTTAAAAATGGTACAATAGTTTCATTTTCCAGTGGGAAAACTGAGGCCTGGACAGTGAGCTCCTTCGCATAAAGCTCATCTTCAATAAAGAGGGGATTATTCCATGAGAAGGAGGAAAGAGGAGACAGCTCTAACTAAATCTACCACTTCTCCATGTTTTTCCTTGATCCTCTCCAACATTAATGTATGGTTGTAGTGGGTCACTGCCCCCAATAGGTCCAACAAAACAAGCCTCAAAGTTGTAAAATTCTCCCAAGCTGATCGCCGCTACCACACTCCATCTCCTTCAGCAAAACTTTGGGGATCCAGGGCCTGCCTCCAGCTTTGCCACCAAGGGATAATCACAGGAGTATTGAACTAACTTTTTTTACTCATCAGAAAAACATTGAGTACCTCTGTTATTAATAGTGAAATCTAAGTACTGACTTCAGGCAGAACTCATTTAAACCATGTGGCATCAAACAGTTTATTTAACCTTTCTAAGCCTGAGTTACCTCAACTATCTCTTTAGGATTCTGCTTTTCCACCTATTTACCTGTCCACTAATCTTTAATTTGTTTATCTACCCATCTGTGTATCTATCTGTCCACCTATTTGCCTATCTACTGCTTATCCAGAATAAGTTAAGGGATTAAGAAATAACTTTAGAACCAAATTTCCTGAGTTCGAATGCTAGCTTTCAAACTTTCTGGCTGTGTGGTGTTAGGCAAGTTACTTAGCCTCTCTGTTCCTTGGTTTTCTCATTTGGAAATTGGAGATGATAATAGTATATACCTCATATGGCTGATTTGAAAATTAAATGAGTTGGTTTGTCTATTTAAAGCATTCTGAATGGGGCCTGACATGTAATAACCACTAGACCAAATAACCAAATAAATATTGGCTATTACAGTTGCATACCCACAAGGTTTCAGGCACTTTGCTAGGCTTTGGGAATTCAAAGTAAATAAAGCATGTCCCCTAGACTTCCAGAGCTCTGTGTAAAGGGGAAGGCAGATATGGAAATCAATAAATTATAATTCAGTGTGAAAAGTATCCTAATATATGTTTTTACAAGGCACAGTAGTGGCAAGAGAAGTGAAGGACCAAGATTTTGGTGTTTGGGTTTGCCTCATTGAGAAATCAAGGCAAAGTACAAGGGGTGATGTGAGAACACAGTGCCTGCAGAAGCTCCAAAAGGTATGATGCATTTAGAGAACTATAGCTGAGTCAGTATGGCTGGTGAGCCAGGACTAGAATGATAGGTCAGACCACAAAGGCCTCATAAGCCCCCCTGAAGAGTTTGGCTTTTACCCTGACAGGAGTGGGGAAAGAATTGAAGCACATTTCTCGCAAGGTAAGGACAAAGCCAGAAGTTTTCTTAAGGACAGGTGCTCTAGGCACTGGATCTAGAATGTGTAGTAGAGGCAGGAGAAGAAGAGACTGGAAGGATAGTAAGGTTCTAAGTGGACAGGAAAATGGAAGAAATCCAGGAAAATGTAGCCAGTCTCAGAACACTACATTCAAATAAAACCTTGCACTAGAGTATAAACATAAAACAATTACCAACAGACCTGCCTTAGATGAAGTGGGCATTGAGAGCCTACGGGACCTCTGAGTAAGCTCCACTAAACTCAAAGAATTCAAAAACCCTGAGCTTGGGCATAGCTCTAATGAAAGGTGACCTTTCAGTCCAAGTAGATATTCTTAGATTTGTGTATTGCGAGCAACATTCTGCATAAAGTCATGCATGTGACTCATTTCCGCACTCATTTAAGTCTCTTTGCACAGATCACCTTCTCAGAGAGGCTTTCCTGGATCACCTTTTCTAAAATAGTAGAGTTCTGTTCATGGATTACCTCGTGCTCAGCTGAGATTGAGCCATACTGTAGGCAGGGGAAAAAGACACGGTCCCTTACTCTCAATGTTCCCGTTGTTTTCTTTGTCTCTCTATCTCTGTTTCTGTCTCTGTCTGTCTGTTTGTCTGTCTGTCTGTCTGTCTGTCTCTCTCTCTCTCTGTCTCTCTGTCTCTCTCTCTCTCTCTCACACACACACACACACACACACAAGCAAAACAACAGAGAAGCTTGTGAATATTAAATGATACAGTCCAGCTTAGAAGTGTTATACGAGTTAACAGAAGAAACAAGAAAATGGTCTCAGAGGTGGAGCTAGCTAAATTTCTTCAGAGAATGTGGAATCTCACAGGTGCACTCAAAGATGAGAAGGAACTTAGGTGGCAGGGACAGGTAATAGAAAAGAGGTGACAAGCTTAAGCCCTGGAATCATTTAGTCTTGGACTCTGCTTCTTATTAGCTATCGTGTCCTTGGGCAATTTGCTTTGCCTCTCCAAGCCTCAATTTTCATCCATAAAATGGAGAGACTAGTAATACCTACTTCGTAATGTAGTTGTGAGTTTTAAGAACATGGTTAAGCAGTCAGGAAATCTTAGCTACTGTTGCTATTGATATTCCATGCCTTTTTACATCCTTTTTCTATGACCTTTTCACTTATCATGGGAGCCACACCTCAGGTACCCCAGGGTCTAAAAAAAACATATCAATGTGGTATCACACACAGGTCTGCCTTCTTGGGAAATTCTCTGTGTTACCAGTCTTTTTTCTGCTCTCCCCTTTTCTTTAAAGCTGGCCTGGCTTGTGTTCCATTTCCATAGAGCTTTCTATTTCCTAACTCTATGATTTAATAAATTAATTCCTAGTGAGAGTTTGATAACTTGTAATAATCTCTTCCAGAGATTTTTTACTTTTTCATAGGACTCCAAGGAACATAATACTGATCCTCAGAGTCATGTACCCAAATCAGGAGGTTCCTAGATAGCCTACACCTTTAAGCATTGGGAGAATCCCCTGCCCTGGCCCTAGGGACCTAAAAGGCTTTCCATTCCAATCATCTTCTCTGAAAGAAATCTCTTCCCACTGCTCTCCTCAGACCTCAACCTGCTTGCCACTCTTTTATCTTTTGACCTGTTCTGACTTGGTAACCCAGTTTGGAATGATTTACCTTATCACTTTTGATTGTAAAACCCATAACACACTGTAGTTTAGTAATGCTGAGGTGACTGGACCACCACCAAGCCCAGACTCACATTCCCTCTTGGCCTAGATTGAACAGAATGGGCAGGATGCCCTTCAGGTGGACTAGAGTCTTGACATACAATCTCCCACTCAGCCTTAACATTTATTCCTTTAAGGCAAGTACAGAAAGCACACTATACCATGCTATGTAACTCCCTGTCCCAGCTGTTCTTAGAAACCTTGCACCCAAAAACAGAGGAGTGACAACATTATGAAGGATTAAATATAAAAGATACAACAGTAACTGGCACGTGGAAAGTATCTCATGTAAATTTCATATCACAAACTTGGCTTCATCGTATTCTCCTGATGAACCCAATTCGGAGAATATCAATTTCCTGCCTGTGCTAAGAGTTGGCATTTTCCAGGAAAAGGTTAGAGTTCCTATCTTCTGGAGTGATAATAATGACCTATCTGTGTGACACTCCAACAGATGACACAGCTACAGTAACTGTACAACAACAACAACAACAACAAAATAAAAGCTACTTACATGGAACTTTCTTTATGCAAGGCACTTTGCTAAGTACATCACATGCATTAACTCAGTTAATCATCATAGTGACCCAGGAGGTAGGTGATATCATCATCATTATTATCCCCCTTGTGTAGATGAGGAAACTGAGACACAGAGAGGTTAAATGACTGGTTCAAGGTCATCCACCTAGTAAATTGTAGACCTGGCACTCAGAATCAAGCTGTGTGGTCTCTTTGATCATGATCTTAACCTCCTATCCTGTATGGTCTCTCAAGGTTGGCCTCACATGTCCAGCGAAGCCTCTTCAAATGAATGCCAACATAAATGGACTAGCAGAATGTATGAGCAAAAGGTTTGTTGAGCAGATGAACTCTTAAGACCGAGTTGCAAGGAAACTGGTAACCCAGGTAAGAGAAAACAATATAGTGGCCTCAAATTTTCATATCTACCAAATCTGCACCCATTTGCACGTACTTAATGTGCTAAAGCGTCCTTAACCATGAAGGCAGGCCCACGCTATGGTAACAGATAATCCATGCTGTTGCGTGAACTATTGCTTGAAGGCCCAGGTAACTGAGTAGACAAGAAAAGGGTGGACCCATGCAGACTCATAGAACACAAACGTCTTAGGAGTCATGTCCCTAGCTGAACAGGTGATGGCACTGAAACTTTGGGTTTTGTTTCATTGTGTTATTTTTCAAAGATCCCAATTTAAAATTTCAAGT
>NW_006431076.1:0-1741 GCF_000325575.1 Pteropus alecto
AAAAAAAATGTAAAGAAAGATACTGAGGAATACTTCATTATGATAAAGGGAATGATGCACCAAGAAGACATCACACTTATTAATATCTATGCTCCTAATCAGGAAGCCTTGAAATATATAAAGCAATTACTAACAGAACTAAAGGGAGAAACAGACCAAAACACTATCATAATAGGGGACCTATATACTCCACTGTCAGATATGGACAGATCATCCAAACAGAAAATCAATAAGGAAATAACATCCTTAAATGACACATTAGACCAAATGGACATAATCGATATTTATAGAGCCTCCCATCCCCAAACAGCTGCTTATACATTCTTCTCTAGTGCACATGGAACATTTTCAAGAATTGACCACATACTGGGACACAGAGATAGCCTCAACAAATAGAAGAGGGTTGAAATCATACCAACCATATTCTCTGATCATAATTCTTTGAAACTAGAGATCAACTGCAGAAAGAAATCAGGAAGAAACACAAATATATGGAGATAAACAACATGCTACTGAAGAATAACTGAGTCAGAGAAGAAATAAAAACAGAGATGAAGAGATACATAGAAATGAATGATAATGATAGTACAACATATCAAAACTTTTGGGACATGGCAAAAGCAGTCATAAGAAGAAAGTTCATATCATTACAGGCCTATCTCAAAAAATAAGAACAAGCCCAAATAAACAACCTAATGCTTCATCTTAAAAAACTAGAAAAGGAACTAGAAAAGTAAGAACAAATGAAGTGGAAAGTCAGCAGAAGGAAATAAATCACCAAAATTAGAGCAGAAATAAATGAAATTGAAAACAATAGAAAAAAATAAATGCAAAAAAAAGAGCTAGTTCTTTGAGAAAGTTAATAAAATTGACAAACCTCTGGCTAGACTCACCAAAGAAAAAAGAGAAAGGACACAAATAAACAAAATCAGGAATGAAAGAGGGGAAATTATGACTGATATCCCAGAAATACAAAGGATCATACAAGAATACTATGAAAAAGTATAGTATACCAAATTTAATAACCTAGAAGAAATGGACCAGTACTTAGAAAAAATAGAACCTCCAAGACTGAATCAAGAAGAACTGGAAAATGTAAATAGACCAATCAACAGTATAGAAATTGAAACAATCATCAAATACCTACCAAGAAGGAATGGCCCAGGATCGGATGGTTTCACCAGTGAATTCTATCAAACATTCAAAGACGATTTAATACCTACTCTCCACAAACTCTTCCAAAAAATAGAAGAGGAGGCAATACTTCCTAACTCATTTTATGAGGCCACTATCACCCTGGTACCAAAATTTGGTAAAGATAACACAAAAAAAGAAAACTAACTACAGACCAATATCTTTCATGAACACAGATGCAAAAATCTTAAATAAGATACTAGTGAATCGAATACAGTAACATATTTAAAAGATTATACACCATGATCAAATGGGCTTCATCCCGGAGGCACATGGATGGTTCGATGTATGCAAATCAATTAATATGATACACCACATAAACAAATTAAAAAATAAGAATCATATGATTATATCAATAGATGCATAAAAAGCCTTCGACAAGATACAGCATCCATTTATGATCAAAACACTTAACAAAATTGGTATAGAAGGAAAATACCTTAACATAATAGAGGCCATATATGTCAAAACCTCAGCTAACATACCTAATGGCGAAAAATTAAAAACCTTCGCTCTAAGATCAGGAACAAAGCAAGGCTGTCCACTA
>NW_006431077.1:0-16283 GCF_000325575.1 Pteropus alecto
CCGCCGCGCATCCGCTCCAGGTCCTGCATCCAGCCCCCGTGCACCCGCTCCAGGCATTGCTTCCAAACGGGGTGCACCGAAGTCAGGCCCTGCATCCAGACGCTGTGCACCCACGCTCGGTCCTGCATCCAGCCGCCGTGCCCGGGAGCCAGGTTCTGAATCCCGCCGCCGTGCACCGGAGTCAGGGCCTGCATCCCGCCGCCGCCGTGCATCCGCTCCCGGTCCTGCATCCAGCCGCCGTGCCCGGGAGCCAGGTTCTGAATCCCGCCGCCGTGCACCGGAGTCAGGGCCTGCATCCCGCCGCCGCCGTGCATCCGCTCCCGGTCCTGCATCCAGCCGCCGTGCCCGGGAGCCAGGTTCTGAATCCCGCCGCCGTGCACCGGAGTCAGGGCCTGCATCCCGCCGCCGCCGTGCATCCGCTCCCGGTCCTGCATCCAGCCCCCGTGCACCCGCTCTAGGCATTGCTTCCAAACGGGGTGCACCAAAGTCAGGCCCTGCATCCAGACGCTGTGTACCCACGCTCGGTCCTGCATCCAGCCTCCGTGGCTCGGAGCCTGGTCCTGTATCCGGTCTCCGTGCACCCGAGTCAGAGCCTGCATCCCACCGCCGCCATGCATCCGCTCCCGGTCCTGCATCCAGCCGCCGTGCTCCTGGGCCAGGCCCTGCATCCCGAAGCCGTGCACCCGCGTCAGGCATTGCGTGCAAACGGGGTGCACCCACGTCCGGCCCTGCATCCAGACGCCGTGCACCCGCGCCTGGTCGTGCATCTAGTCGCCGTGGCCCGGAGCCAGGTCCTGCTTCCGGCCGCCGTGCACCCGAGTCAGGGCTTGCATCCCGCCGCCGCCGTACATCCGTTCCCGGTCCTGCATCCAGACGCCGTGCACCCAGGCCAGGCCCTGAATCCCGAAGCCGTGCACCCGCGTCAGGCATTGCGTGCAAACGGGGTGCACCCAAGTCCGGCCCTGTATCCCGACGCTCTGTGCCCGCGTCCGGTCCTGCACCCAACCGCCGTGCCCGGGAGCCAGGTCCTGCATCTGGTCGCCGTGCACCAGAGTCAGGGCCTGCATCCCGCCGCCGCCGTACATCCGCTCCCGGTCCTGCATCCAGCCGCCGTGCCCGGGAGTCAGGTCCTGAATCCCGCCACCGTGCACCGGAGTCAGGGCCTGCATCCCGCCGCCGCCGTACATCCGCTCCCGGTCCTGCATCCAGCCGCCGTGCCCGGGAGTCAGGTCCTGAATCCCGCCACCGTGCACCGGAGTCAGGGCCTGCATCCCGCCGCCGCCGTACATCCGCTCCCGGTCCTGCATCCAGCCGCCGTGCCCGGGAGTCAGGTCCTGAATCCCGCCACCGTGCACCGGAGTCAGGGCCTGCATCCCGCCGCCGCCGTACATCCGCTCCCGGTCCTGCATCCAGCCGCCGTGCCCGGGAGTCAGGTCCTGAATCCCGCCACCGTGCACCGGAGTCAGGGCCTGCATCCCGCCGCCGCCGTACATCCGCTCCCGGTCCTGCATCCAGCCGCCGTGCCCGGGAGTCAGGTCCTGAATCCCGCCACCGTGCACCGGAGTCAGGGCCTGCATCCCGCCGCCGCCGTACATCCGCTCCCGGTCCTGCATCCAGCCGCCGTGCCCGGGAGTCAGGTCCTGAATCCCGCCACCGTGCACCGGAGTCAGGGCCTGCATCCCGCCGCCGCCGTACATCCGCTCCCGGTCCTGCATCCAGCCGCCGTGCCCGGGAGTCAGGTCCTGAATCCCGCCACCGTGCACCGGAGTCAGGGCCTGCATCCCGCCGCCGTACATCCGCTCCCGGTCCTGCATCCAGCCGCCGTGCCCGGGAGCCAGGTCCTGAATCCCGCCACCGTGCACCGGAGTCAGGGCCTGCATCCCGCCGCCGCCGTACATCCGCTCCCGGTCCTGCATCCAGCCGCCGTGCCCGGGAGCCAGGTCCTGAATCCCGCCGCCGTGCACCGGAGTCAGGGCCTGCATCCCGCCGCCGCCGTACATCCGCTCCCGGTCCTGCATCCAGCCGCCGTGCCCGGGAGTCAGGTCCTGAATCCCGCCACCGTGCACCGGAGTCAGGGCCTGCATCCCGCCGCAGCCGTGCATCCGCTCCAGGTCCTGCACCCATCCGCGCTGCCCGGGAGCCAGGCCCTGAATCCCGCTGCCGCCGCCGCCGCCGCCGCCGCCGTGCATCCGCGCCAGGCCCTGCTGTCGATAGCCGTACTTCCAGGTCCGGTACTGCTCTTGGCAGCCGTGGAACCGCACGAGGCCCTGAGGTCGGCCGCCGCGCTTCCAGGCCAGTCATTGCGCCCGGATGCTCTGCTTGTGTGCCAGGCCCAGCTTCCGGTAGCCGTTCATCTGGGCCAGGCCCTGTCCTCAGCCACCAGGCCAGTCCACCAGGCCCTGCTCTCCAAAGCCACGCATCCGGGCCTATCCCTGCGCTCTGCAGTCGCCTCACTCCGCTAAGCACCGCCCTCCGCAGCGGGAGTAGCATTGCAGGCTTTGTTCTGAGGAGCCGACCCACCCAGAGAAGATCAGCTCCTAGCAGCCGCCCCTCTCTTTCTGGGGCTGGTGGCCAGAGCCCTACTTGCCCTGGGTGCGCCTTAGGAAGGCCCGTCTTCCAGAGCAGCTCAAGCTCTTCTGATCCTGAGGTCCCAAGCCTGCCCTCCCAGCCGCGTTGGCATGCAGTCCGTATGCGTGCCTCCTCACCCTCACCTCCTGGTCGGTACTTTCCTTTCCCTGGGCGGTATGGTGCAAGGTCCTCGTCCTCGTCCTCGTCCTCGTCCTCGTCCTCGTCCTCGTCCTCGCCCTCGTCCTCCTCCTCCTCCACCTCCTCCTCCTCGTCCTCCTCCTCCTCACTCCTCTCTTTTAATCCAAACCTTAATCAGTTTATTACTTTAAAGGCACCCTTTTCCTGCTGGAAACCTGGCCTGACTGTGTCCTGGCAGGTCTTTTGCAGGGCGTTAATGACCCTCTGAGATTTCATTCCTGTTCAGCAATCTACTTATGAGATCATCTGAGAAACTTACAAATAGTCTGTATATATATTTTTTCTTTTTTCTAATTTCCCCCCGCCCCCCTCCCTGTCCCCCTTCCCGTCCTCCTCCCTGTCCCCCTCCCCTTCTCCCAGGCTTCCTGGCCAGAGCCCCTCTTCCCCCACTCATTTCCCTGGCTAGAGCTGCTCTTCACCTCAGCCTGGTGGTGGCTTGGGCTCCACCTCCACTCCTGGCACTGCTAGCCTTAGGCGTGCCTTGCTGCTGGAGTTTGATGCCCTGAGCTCTGTCTCTCCATGAGAGCAGGCCGACATAGGGAGCATCCCTTAGCCCCTGCGCCTTCTGTGTTGTGACCCTCCATGTGTATCCTCTTAAGTCCCAAGGAAGGAATCAGCATCCACTGCGGTTAATGGGATGCCTACTTCGCTGTTACCTGTGAGGTTTCCAAGAGCTGTGTGAGCCAGCAAACAACCTTGTGAGTTCTGAGGCCCCCTCTTCCCAGGACTCCATCACCTAGCACTTAGCTGCTGTTGGCCCTTTGCCCCTGAGTTGAGATTCCCCTTTTCCAGGTTGTAATGGATTTTTGATGAATAAAATTTAAATGCTGGCTTGATTTTTTAATGTACCCTGGTTTTTAAATGAGGTGAAAGGGTTTGTGGTTTATCCTGATTTACTTAAATGCGGGGATTTGGTGTGGGAGCTTGCAACCAGAATTTGTTGCAAATATTGCGCATGCATTTCTGGTTTGGTGTTTGCTATTTAGTTGTTCCCTTTTTATATGGCTGTTTGGTCAGATTGAAATCCTGTGCAGCCACCACTGCCATCATCTCTCCAGAATCTCCATCCCCTGGTATCCTCACTCCTTGAACTTGTGCTGCCTCCACTTAGGCCTTTCCCCAATGGCCGATGATAAACAGCGTCTAGAGTCAGCCCCTGGGTAACTTTCAATAGGACACAAAGGGACCCATCGCCTGCACTAACAGACTAAACTGGAGAAAACGAATTAAACTCTGGAAAGAAACCAAAAACCTACTGGGCATGCTGTTAAAAATGTCGGGACTCAAGGAGATGTTTCTGGGAACACATAGTTTAAAAGCTAATACATAGCTCATATTACTTTTGAGTAAGTCTATAGATGTTTAAGGACTAGATCAAGAACGTAGGTCTTTTTGATTTTCTTTTACTGCATGCAGCATGTCTCACAACCTCAGTTCAGAGGGCCTACATTTATTCCCATGTTACTGATGTGGAAATTGAGGCTCAGACCAGTTTTGTGACTTTTGAGATCTCATCGCCAGTAGGGCTTAGCTCTGGAGTCAGAATTCTGGTGTTTTCATCAACTCCCTGTGTGTTTCTTTACAAGTTAGTGAATATGGGATTCTAAGTTTCCTCATTTGTCAATGTGGCACAATAAGAGTGCATGCTTCCTAGTTTGTGCTAAGGATAGTGCCCGTTGATGTTTAAAATAATCGTGTTAATTCTTTGTTACCGCACAGGATTAAAATAAGGCTATCAGTAATCTGATAGGTTTTTGGGGACCAGGCTGAAATTGAATTGCCCTGTACTGGCTGTCCCAGTGTAGTAGGTTCACCAGGCCTGTGTACCAGAAAGTGTCCAACTGCAAGGTTTGCCTCCCTCGCAGCTCAGTCTCAGCTACTTTCCGAAAGGCTCCCACAACTTCCTTCTCTGTACCCAGCTCAATTTCCCTGGAGGGTAGGGCAGGTGACAGGGCAGTGTATATGGCTGCAGATCCTGCTTCTCTGGCCCTCTGGCTTTCTTTTAGTTGTCTTTTTGGCCACCAGGATCCTGATCCCGGAGCGGACCGGCAGGCGGCCGCAAGACCCTGACACCATGACCAAAGTGACTGTGCTGCTGAGGGCAAGTAAGGGTGAGGCTGGAGGTGGGGGTGGGAGCGAGGGGAGCAGGGATCCCTGGGATGCTCACGGCTGAGCGGCTGTTCTCTTCCTTACCCTGCCTATGACATTCTCAGCCATAAATGAAAATCTGGCCAAGTCATAAACCTGTAGTGTTGGCTTGGGAATGGAAGGGGTGTAGTGATGGAGAGGGTACTCAGGTTTTAAGAACTTACTGGGCAGTCCTTTGTCTGCACTTCTAAGATTGTCCACTTGTTGAAAATGTGGCCGAGACCCTTCCCTCGATCCTAAAATATCAACTTTACTGGTATAACATGGCAAACTAAGTATCTGTAGTATCTTCTCCTAAGAGACTTTTTACATCATCCATACATACCTGGAGATTGCGTATATCCATGCTCATTGTGTTACTTACCAGCCCTGTGGCCATGGAAATGGTCCTGAAGTTCTGTGCGTCCCTGTGATCTCATATGAGAAAAGGGGAATAACATGCCATATTCTAAATGTAGTGGCAAGTAATTTCAAGAACATACTTCAAGTATTTAAGACAGCAGAAAGGAATTGCATTTATTATATCTATATTATTTCTAAATTCATTTCTCGATGATTTCCTTTTTATAATTTTCATTGGACTTATTTTTAGTTTTCTTCTATGCCAAGATTCAGGAAGTGTTCTGGATGCTGGATGGGTAAAAACTAACATAACTTGATCCTTTTCCTCAAGCATCTTAGAGTCTAGTGTGGTAGGTAGACACACAAAGAGACAAATTACATGAAGGGGCTTAATGTGAAGAATTAGTGGTCTTTTAGGGGCATCATGAGAACGCAAAAGAGAGACACAAAGAAGAAGCTGCAGGCCGTGCTGGACTGGGGGCGAGTGGCCAAATCAACAGGATACCGGAGAGAGCCCTCCTTGTGAGAGTGAAGGAGCTCACTGTATTCGTCAGTTCCACTAACATGCGGGTTCCCATTCTTGATTGTGTCAGGGTAGCCCTAAACGCCATCTATGCCTCACCTAGAAAATAAACCGCTGAAACAGGGAGCTCTGGGAACACAGAAGAACACCATCTGGAGCTATTTACTACGCTTATTTTTCAAATGCAGTAACTGAGGCACATAGAGGGTCAGAATTTCGCACAGTCACACAGCAAGTTCGTAATAAAGCAGAGATGAACCAGGTAGCCTGACCCCAGAGTGTGCCCTGTGAGTCAGTTCACTCCATGGAGGAGGACACAGGAACTTGGCCAGGCCCCTTATGAAACTGGCTATGAAATTGGCAGCAGAGATTCAATCCAGACCTGTGTGACTCCAATTCTCCCTACTCTCAATCTACCCCCTAACCTGCTGTTCCGCCACACTAGATGCTCAGTAATTGGTAGCCCCCTCTCCTAGTCTACTTCATTGGCCCTGTACATTGAGCAGATATTTATCATGCACCTACTATGTGCCAGTCCGTGTGCAGTGGGGTGAGAGACAAATCAGGCACATTCCCTGTGTTCAGTCTAGAAAGAGAGACGGAAATGGGTTGTGTTATATTCATCTGCTTGGGCCACCATAACAAAAGACCACAGGCTGTGTGGCTTAAACAACAGAAATTGTTTTTTCACAGTTCTGGAGGCTACAAGTCCAAGATCAATGTGTTGGCAAGTTTGGTTTCTTCTGAGGCCTTTCTCCTTGGATCGCACGTGGCTGTGTATCCTCTGTGTCTGTGCATATCCCTGGTGTCTCCCTGTGTGTGTATCCAAATTCTCCCTTCCTGTAAGGACGCTAGTCAGATTGGATTAGGGCCTTAACTTAATCACCTCTTTAAAGGCCCTATCTCCAAATACAACTACATTCTGAAGTACTGGGACTTCGACATATGAATTTTGGGGTGACATCTGTTGCAACACAATTTTAAAAATAAGCTTTCTCTTCCAGTCAGGTTGACTTCAGGCCTCAAATAGAATGAGCTGTAGAGAATAATATTGAATGTCAACTCTAATTGAAAAAAAAAATTTGTAAGGAAAAAAATAGGATGAAATGAGGAAACAGAAACTCGGAAGCCACATCTCAAGCATTCTGAAGATGCTGCTACAATTTTGGTTGACTTAAAAAGCAGAGATTTGAAGCACTATAACCTGTGGCCCAGGAATAATTTACTAAGCACTTACTATGAGCCAGTTGCTGTTTATATACACATGTATATATGTATATACATATAAATGTATATATTATGTATGAGTGTATATATATATTACACATATATAATTTAATACTTGAAAAACATGTCCAAGAGGTAAATACTGGTCTTATTCACATTTAGGGATGAGGAATCATAGATAGGAAGAAGTTTGAGCAAATTACGCCCAAGGTTATTTAGCAAAAAATAACCGAGGCTGCATTCAAACCTATATAATATTCTGAATCCAGTCCAATCTTTTACTGTGATGTTATTTTGCTTACAATGGAAGAAGTCTCTCCCTGAAACAAGGAATGCCATTAACATTATCAAGTCACACAGTTATTCTTCTGTTGCCCCGTTTAAGAAAAAAAAAAAAAAAAGCAATGTTACAGAGATCGTGTAACAAATTGTCATTAGAAGCAATTAAACTCTGCATCAAGTACAAAATGAATCCTCAATGAATAAGTCAACAGTTATTCCATGAGTACCTACTTTGCTTTGCACTGAATTAGGTATCAGCTGTATCAGAGTAGGTTAAAATCTTACTCTCTCTAGTCAAAGATCCTATAGTCCAGTTTGAATAACAGTGCATATACACCTGGTACACTGGTAAAACTGCAGGGAGTTTGATGTGCAGTGAGAGGGTTGGGTCCTTGAATCAGATATATCTTCACCTACCTTGAATTAATTTGGGCCTCAAGGGAAGACCCTTAGCCTGTTTGTTCATCTGTAGTTTAGGGATGGTAAACTATGCCTCTATTGGCTGTCATGAGCATCAGGTTATTTCTGGCACAGAATATATGCAAAAAATCAGCACGCTGACAAAGTTGTGTATGGACCGTGTAGGTAAGTTTCAACTACAGTTTCACCTGGAGCTGGGTAGAGTGCCCTGTTATTCTCCAGGAACATGGAAAGATTTCTGAAATGGTGCCGCAAGACCATTTCTCACCATCTGCCTATTTTGAGAGAGGCGGGCACAGGCAGTTTCTTATCACCTCTCTGTTTCCGAGACTTTTCATCTTGCTTCTTCCCCCCACCTTAGAGTACAGCTGAAGGCTATCGAATGGCCTAAAGTCTACCTGCAATATAGAAATAGCTCCTAAGCAACAGAGTTCCACGCCACTGATGATGCCTGTCATTCTGTTTTGTTGTCATTCTGTGGAACAAGAGAAGTGGGAGCTGACACCATATTGATTTTACTTTTCCTGACTATGTAAATAATACAATGAATCTATCTGGGCTAGTTGTTACTTACTGGCCACATCTGCCAGCTTGTTTGACACTAAGCTTTTAGTAAATTTTAGCTACCACTTCTATCATACATCATTTGAGCATTAGGGATTAGCACGGTCCAGGTACACAGCATCTGTCAATCAATGGAAGGAATGATTTATGTACATTCTGCTATTCATAAGGAACTATGCAAAATAATAAATGCTATCGGTACAGGTGGAATATACAGAATTTAAGTGTTATCAATACAGATTTGATCTTTATCTGATACGATGATCTAGCCCTAAGATAAACAGATTCTGGCATCATTTGCAGTGCTAAAAGCCTAGCTCTTGGAGTGAGAAATGCCTAGGCACATGCTAATGATCCTAATCATACAAAATCTATCTTTATGGGTCACTTTCTGTCTGCCAGATACTGTTGGAAACAACAAACACCATCTATTTTGATCCTTACATAAATCTAGAAGGCATGCATTCTTATTGTGCTCAACTGACAGATGAGGAAACATAGGATCCCTAACTTTGTCCAGAGACACACAGCAAATCAATAGGAAAACTAGAATTGTTTTCCAGTCAGGGTGTCTGACTCTGAAGCCATGTTCAACTAGTAATGAGATCATGAAAGTCACAAAATTGCTTAGAGCCTCAATTTCAATGTCCATAAAATGGAAATATAGGACTTCCCATGTATGGAAGTTGTTATAAAAAATATGTCATTAAAGAACAGAGCGTAGTGGCTGACATATGATAGGTACTCAATAGAGTAGCTTTAAAAAATTGTGGTAAAATACATATGACATAAAATTTATCATATTAAACATTTTTAAGTGTACAGGTCAGTGGTATTAAGTATATTTATCCTGTTGTGCAGCAAAACTCCAGTACTTCTTCATCTTGCAAACTGGAATCTCCATAACAATTAAACAACAACATCCCATTCCTCGCTTCCCCCGGCCCCGGAAAAACAACATTCTGGTTTCTGTTTATGAATTTGACTACCCTAGACATCTCATATATTGGAATCGTATAGTATGTGTCATTTTATGACTGGCTTATTTCATTTAGCATAATGTCTTCAAGGCTCATGTTGTAGCATAAGTCAGTATTTCTGTCCTTTTTGAGGCTGAATAATATCCCATTGCATGCACATACCACACTTTCTTTTTCGTTTTAGTATGACATACAATATTTTATTTGATTTTTTGGTCTGTTTTTAATGTAGCTTGTCGTTATTTTTTATTTATATTTATATTTACATATTTTTATTATGGTGATATTTGTTAACGAAATCCAGTAATTTCGAGTGTGCAATTCAACAGTCATACGTATTTTGCATTGTATGTTCACCACCCACAGTTAGATTTCTTTCTGTCACCACATAGTTGACCCTTTTTACCCCATCTACCTCTCCCCTCCCCGCCACCCTCTGGTAACCACTAGTCTATTGTCCATGTCCATGAGTCCGTTTGTTTGTCATGTTCGTTTGTTGCTTTTAGGTTTATATCCCACATATAAGTGATCTCATGTGGTTTTCAACCTTTTCTGTCTGTCTTATTTCGCTTAACATGATTATCTCGAGGTCCATCCATGTTGTCTCAAATGGCAGTATTTCGTGTCTTCTTATAGCTGAGTAATATTCCATTATATATATATATGTACCACAGCTTCTTTAGGCAATCATCTATCGTAGGACACTTCACTTGCTTCCATGTCCTGGCCACTGTGAATAACGCTGCTATGAACGTCGGTGTGCAGACATCTTTACGAATATGAGTTTTCAAGGCTTTGGGGTAAATACCCAGTAGAGGGATTGCTGGATCATATTGTAGATCAATTCTTAGTTTCTTGAGGAACCTCCATACTGTTTTCTATAGTGGCTGTACCAATTTGCAGTCCCACCAGCAGTGTATGAGGGTTCCTTTTTCTCGGCATCCTCTCCAACACTTGTTATTGCTTGTCCTGTTGATAACAGCTATTTTAACATGTGTGAGATGATATCTCATTGTGGTTTTCATTTGCATTTCCTTAAGAGCTAGCGGCAAGGTTGAGCATCTTTTCATATGTTTGTTGGCCATTTGGATGTCTTCTTGGGAGAAATATCTGTTCAGGCTCTCTGCTTAGTTTTTTTTGATTGGATCGTTTTTTTGTTGTTATTGAGTCGTATGAGTTCTTTGTATATTTTGGATATTAGGCCCTTATTGGAGGCATTGCTTGCAGATATATTTTTGCATTCGGATGTTTGTCTCTTTATTTTACCTTGTTGACAGCTTCTTTGGCTGTGCAGAAGCTTTTTAGTTTGATGTAGTCCCATTCATTTATATTTGATTTTACTTCCCTTGCCTTTGAGGCCGAATTCATAAAATCCTCTTTAAGTCCAAGGTCCTTGAGTTTAGTTCCTATGTTTTCTTCTATGCATTTTATTGTTTCAGGTCTTATTATATTCATGTCCTCTATCCATTTTGAGTTAATTTTGGTGTGTGGTGATAGATAACAGTCTAGTTTCATTCTTTTGCAGGTGGCTTTCCAGTTTTCCCAGCACCATTTATTGAAGAGGCTTTCCTTTCTCCACTGTATGTGTTTGGCTTTTTTGTCAAAAATTATTTGCCCATATAAACATGAGTTTACTTCTGGATTCTTGATTCTGTTCCACTGGTCTGTGTGTGTGTGTGTCTGTGTGTGTGTTTTTGTGTGTGTGTGTGTGTGTGTGTGTTTTCTGCAAATACCATGCCGTATTGATTATTGTTGCTTTGTTGTACAATTTGGTGTTGGGCAGAGTGATGCCTCCAGCCTCGTTCTTTTTTCTCAGGATAGCTTTGGTGATTCAGAGTCTTTTGTGCTTCCGTACAAATCTGATGACTTTTTGTTCTATTTCTTAGAAGATTGCCGATGGGATTTTGATGGATAGTGCATTAAATCTGCATACTGCTTTAGGTAATAAGGTCATGTTAACTATGTTGATTCTTCCAATCCAAGAACATGAAATATCTTTCCATTTCTTTGAATCTTCATCAATTTCTTTTAATAGGGTCTTATAGTTTTCATTATTTAGGTCTTTCTTTCTCATGTTTCCTTAGTTTTATTCCTAGGTATTTTATTCTTTTTGTTGCAATTGCAAAAGGAATTATTTTTTGCCACTTCTTTTTTTTGACACTTCATTATTAGAGTATAGGAACTCTATGGATTTTTCAACATCGGTTTTGTATCCAGAAACTTTACCGTATTTTCTTATTGTTTCTATGAGTGTTCTTGTGGGGTCTTTAGGACTTTTCTATAAAGAGAATTATGTCATCCTCAAATAGTGACAGTTTGACTTCTTTGTTTCCTATTTGGATGCCTTTTATATCTTTCTCTTGCCTAATTGCACTCGCTAGGACCTCCAATGTTATAATGAATAACAGTGGCGATAGTGGACAGCCTTGCCTTGTTCCTGATCTTAGAGGGAAGGTTTTTAGTTATTCACCATTAAGTATAATGTTGGCTGAGGGTTTGTCATACATGGCTTTTATTATGTTTAGGTACTTTCCTTCTATACTTATTTCATTAAGTGTTTTGATCATAAATGGATGCTGTATCTTGTCAAAAGCTTTCTCTGCATCTATTGATAAGATCATATGGTTTTATCCTTTATTTTGTTTATGTGGTGTATCATAACGACTGATTTGCATACGTTGAACCATTCCTGTGTCCCTGCTATGAAGTCCACTTGATCGTGGTGTATAATCTTTTAGATGTATTGTTGTATTCAGTTTGCTAGTTTGTCATTTAGGATTTTTATATCTGTATTCATTAGAGATATTGGTCTGCAGTTTTCCTTTTTTGTGTCATCTTTACCAGGCTTTGGTATCAGGGTAATATTGGACTCATAAAATGAGTTTGGAAGTATTGCCTCCTCTTCGATTTTTTGGAAGAGTTTGAGGAGAATAGGTATTAAATCTTTGAATGTTTGATAGAATTCACTGGTGAAGCCATCTGGTCCTGGACTTTTACCTTTTGGTAGGTTTCTGATGATTGTTTCGATTTCCATGTTGCTGATCGGTCTATTTAGATTTTCCAGTTCTTAATTCAGTCTAGGAAGGTTGTATATTTCTACGAACTCGTCCATTTCTTCTAGATACTTAATTTGGTGTTATACGCTTTTTCATAGTATTCTTGTATGATCCTTTGTATTTCTGTGGTATCTGTTGTAATATCTCCTATTTCATCCCCAATTTTGTTTATTTGTGTCCTTTCTCTTTTTTCTGTAGTGAGTCTAGCCAGGGGGTTATCAAAAAACTTCTCAAAGAACCAGCGATTTATTGCATTGATTTTTAACTTTTTTTAAATTTCAATTTTATTTAATTCTGTTCTGATTTTGATGATTTCTTTCCTTCTGCTGATTTTAGGCTTCATCTCTTCTTCTTCTTTCCAGTTTTTTAAGATGAAGTGTTAGGTTGTTTATTTGGGCTCGTTCTTGTTTTTGGAGATAGGCCTGTAATGATATGAACTTTCCTCTTATGACCGCTTTTGCCGTGTTCCAAAAGTTTCGGTATGTTGTGCTATCCTTATCGTTCGTTTCTATGTATGTCTTGATCTGTCTTTTTATTTCTTCTCTCATCCAGTCATTCTTCAGTAGCATGTTGTTTCATCTCCATGTATTTGTGGTTCTTTCCACTTTCTTTTCACAGTTGATCTCAAGCTTCAAAGCATTATGATCAGAGAATATGACCGATATGATTTCAAATTTCTTATATTCGTTGAGGCTATCTCTGTGTCCCAATATGTGGTCAATCCTTGAGAATGTACTATGTGACTAGAGAAGAATACATAAGCATCTGCTTTGGGATGAAAGGCTCTGTAAATGTCAATTATGTCCAGTTGGTCTAATGTGTGATTTAAGGATGTTATTTCCTTATTGATTTTCTGTTTGGATGACCTGTCCATATTCGACAGCGAGGTATTTAGTTTCCCTACTACGATAGCGTTTCGGTCTGTTTCTCCCTTTAGTTCTCTTAGTAATCGCTTTACATATTTCGGCGCTCTCTGATTGGGAGCATAGATATTAATAAGTGTTATGTCTTCTTGGTGTATGATTCTCTTTATCATGATGAAGTGTCCCTCAGTATCTTTCTTTACCTTTTTTTATTTCGAAGTCTATTTCGTTTGATATTAGTACCACTACTCCCGCTTTTCTCGGAATGCCATTTGCTTGAAATATCTTTTTCCACTCTTTCACTTTGAGTCTGTATTTGTCTTTGGAACTGAGATGTGTCTCCAGGAGGCAGCATATGGCTGGGTTTTGTTTTTTGATCTAATCTGCAACTCTGTGTCTTTTTATTGGTGACTTCAGTCCATTTACATTTAAGGTGATTATTGAAATATGAGGTCTTCTTATAGACATTTTATCTTTTGCTTTCCTCCCATCTGGCAACTGACCATTTGTTCTGTTTACACGAGTTTGTTTCTGTTTAGTTTGTTCGTTTGTTCTGTTTTTTTTTTTTTTTTTTTTTTTTTTAGATTTCACATATAAAAGGAGTCATGTGGTATTTGTGTTTGTCTGACTTATTTCACTTAGCTTAAAACCCTTTAGGTTCATTCATGTTGGTATAAATGGTAAGATTTCATTCTTTATTCTGGCCAATTAGTATTCCATTGTATATATGTACCACCACTTCCGTATCCATTCGTCTGTTGATGAACACTTTGGTTGCTTCCATGTCTTAGCTATTGCAAATAATGCCGCAATGAACATAGGGATGCATGTATCTTTTTGAATTAGTGTTTTGAATTTTTTTGGATAAATATCTAGAAGCGATATTGCTGGGTCATATGATAGTCCTATTTTTAATTTTTGGGGCAACCTCCATACTGTTTTCCATAGTGGCTGCACCAATTTGCGGTCCCACCAAATGTGCACAAGGGTTCCCTTTTCTCCTCATCCTCGCCAACACTCATTGTTCTTTGATTTATCGGTGATAGCCATTCTGACAGGTGTGAGATGATAGCTCATTGTGGTGTTAATTTGCATTTCCCTGATGATTAGTGACATTGAGCATCTTTTCATATGTCTATTGGCCATCTGTATTTCCTCTTTGGAGAAATGTCTATTTAGGTCCTCTATCCATTTTTTAATTGAACTGTTTTAGTTTGTTTGTTTTGTCTTGTTTTGTTTTGGTGTTAAGTTGTATGAATTCCTTACAATTTTGAATATTAACCCCTCATCAGATGCTTCATTGGCAAATGTCCTCTCGCATTTGGTAGGTTGTCTGTTTCGTTGATGGTTTCCTTTGCTGTGCAAAACCTTTTTACTTTGATGTAGTCCCATGTGTTTATTTTCTCTTTTGTTTCCCTTGCCTTTATGGGTCAGGGTCCACATAATGCATGTTTTCATATCATATTCTTCAGTAGTATAATTTAACTTGAGGATATAAAGGATCCACATTCCAAACACAAGCAATATACAATTGAAGATGTCTTTTAATAACAAGCTGGATCTTCTCATCTGGTTTTGAGCTCAGGTGTGCCATGATAGGGAGTATCTTGAGCAATCGCTTCTCAGTTTCACACAGTGATACTCACTTGGCATTGCTTGGCCAGCAGGTGCCGCCAGCGCCTGCTGCAGTGACACCTGCTGCTGCCGTTCCTGGCTGCAGGGGTTTCCTGTCAGGGGCCCCTTTCCCCGCCAGCTGCCTTTGTCAGCATACTAGGGAGGGAGCACCAGCCGCAGGCATCCCCCGCTACCAGGCGCGCCCCACCCCCAGCTCACGCCCATTTAGTCCTGTATCTGACCGTCAGCCCCCTCCCCTGCCCCTGCCCCCGCCCCTGCCCCAGTGAGGATCCAGAGGAGGGGCGTGAAGGTGGGACCGCACATCACTCATACCACATTTTCTTTACACATTTATTTGTGGATGGGCACTTGGGTTGCTTCCACCTATTGGCTGTTGTGAATAATGCTGCTATGAACACGGATGTACAAATATCTCTTCAAGACCTGGCTTTCAATTCTTTTAGGTATATACCTGGAAGTAGAATTGCAAGATCATGTGGTAACTGCATTTAAAATTTTTAACGTACCAACTTACTGTTTTCCACGGCGGCTGCACCAATTTTACACTCCCACCAACAGTGCACAAAATTTACATCCTCACCAACACTTGTTATTTCCTGTTTTTTTTTTTTGTTTTGTTTTTTTTTTACTATTAGTTATCCTAATAGGTGCGAGGTGAGATCATCATGGTTTTGATTTGTATTTCCCTGATTAAGTGATACTGAGCATCTTTTCATCCGTTCATTGCCCGTATGTATATCATCTTTGCAGAAATGTCTATTCAAGTCCTTTGCCCCATTTTCTTAAGTGGGTCATTTGCAGGTTTTGTTGTTGCTGTTGTTGTTGTTGCTGCTGCTTTTGAATTGTAGGGGTTCTTTATATATTTGGGATATTAACCTCTTATCACATATATCATTTGCAAATATTTTCTCCCATTCTGTGGGTTGCTTTTCACTCCGTTGATTGTGTCCTTTGATACACAGAGGTTTTAAATTTTGATGTGGCCCAATTTATCTATTTTTACTTTTGTTGCCTGTGCTTTTGGTGTCATTGCCAATAAGTCATTGCCAAAGCCAACGTCATGAATCTTTCCCTCTGTTTGCTTCTAAGAGTTTTATACTTTTTGCTCTTGTAGTTAGGTCTTTGATTCGTTTTGACTTAACTTTTGTATGTGGTATAAGGTAAGAGTATAACTTCATTCTTTTGCATGTGAATATCCAGTTTCCAAACACCATTTGCTGAAAAGACAGTCCTTCACCATTGGCAGTTACTGGCACCCTTATCGAAACTCATTTAACCACATATGCAAGGATATATTTCTTGGATCCCTATTCTATTCCATTGGTCTACACGTTTGTCTTCGTGCCAGTACCACACCCTTCTTATTAGTGTAGCTTTGTAATGTCTTTTGAAATCAGGATGTGTGAGTCCTCCAACTTTGCTCTTTTTCTAGATTTTTTTTTTTTTTTTGGCGACTTAGGGTCCCTTGATTTACATT
>NW_006431077.1:16307-21379 GCF_000325575.1 Pteropus alecto
GATGTCGAGCGTCTTTTCATGTACCTGTTGGCCGTTTGGATGTCCTCTTTGGAAAAATCTCTCTTCAATTCCTCTACCCATTTGTTAATTGAATTGTTTGGTTTTGTTATTGAGTCATATGAGTTTTTTTATCTATTTTGGATATCAATCCCTTATTCAATATAGGTTTGTAAAAAATTTCTCCTATTCATTAGGTTGCCTTTTCATTTAGTTGATTATTTCTTGCTGTGCAGCAGTTTTTTAGTTTGATGTAGTCTCACATATTGATTTTTGCTCCTGTTGTTTGTGCTTTCAGTGTCATATCCAAGAAATAATTGGCAAGACCAATGTCGAGGAGCTTCTTCCCTACGTTTTCTTCTAGGAGTTGTATGGCATCAGGTCTTAACGTTTAAATCTTTGATCCATTTCAGATTAATTTTTGTGAGTGGTATAAGATAAGGGTCTAATTTAGTTTTTCTGCATGTGTTTATCCAGCTTTCCCAACACCATTTGTTGAAGAGATTATCCTTTCCTCATTGGGTGTTCTTTGCTCTCTCATTGAATATTAGTTGACCTTATATGTGGAGGTTCAATTCTGGGTTCTATATTCTGTTCCATTAATCTATGTGTCTATTTGTATGCCAGAACCATAAAGTTTTATTTACTATACCTTTGGAGGATAGTTCGAAATCAGGAAGTATGATGCCTCTGGCTTTATTCTTCTTTCTCAGGATTGCTTTGGCTATTTGGGGTCTTTTGTGGTTCCATACAAATTTTGAGATTGTTTTCTGTATATGTGTGAAGAATTTCATTGGAATTTTAATAGGGATTGCTTTGAATCTTTAGATGGCTCTGGGTAGTATACATAATAGTAATTCTTCTGATCCATGAACATGGAGGCCTTCTCATTTATTTGTGTCTTCTTCAATTTCTTTCAACAAAGTCTAGTAGTTTTCATTGTACGGATCTTACACTTTGTTGGTTAAATAAATCTATTTCCAAGTATTTTATTGTTTTTGATGCTATTGTGAATTGGACAGTATTCTTTATTTATTTTTCAGATGTATCATTATTAGCATATAGAAATGCAACTGATTTCTGTATGCTGAATTTATATTGTGCACCTTTACTGAATTCATTGATTAGTTTCAACAGCTTTTTGATTGTGTCTTTGGGATTTTCTATATACATACAAAATCATTTGCAAATAATGCCAATTTTACTTTTTCCTTTTTGATTCGGATGCCTTTTATTTCTTTGTCTTGCCTAATTGCTCTAGCTAGGACTTCCAATACTAAATTGAATAAAGGTGGTGAGAGTAGACATCCTTCTCTTATTCAGTGTTGAGTACAATGTTAGCTGTGGGTTTGTTGTATATGGCCTTTACTGTGTCAAACTCTGTTCTTTCTATATCCAATCTGTTGAGGGTTTTTTTTTTTATCATGAAAAAATGTTGCATTTTGTCAAATGATTTTTCAGCATTTATTGAGACGATCATGTGATTTTTTAAAATCTTTCATTCTATTAATTTGGTGTATTACATTTATTGATTTGCATATGTTGAACCATCCATCTATCCCAGGGATAAATCCAACTTGGTCATGGCGTTTAATCCTTTTAATGTGTTCTTGAATTCAGTTTGCTAAAGTTTTGTTGAGAATTTGCATCTATATTCATCAGGAATGTCGGTCTACAGATTTTTTTTTTTCTTATAATGAGTGTCCTTATCTGGCTTTGGTATCAGGGCATTGTTGACCTCATGAATGAGTTTGGCAGTGTTCCCTCCTCTTCAGATTTTTTTGGAAGATTTTGAAGAGGATCAGCGTTAATTCTTAAAATGTTTGGTAGAATTTGTGAGTGAAGCCATCTCATCCTGGGATTTTCTCTGTTGGGAGGTTTTTGATTATGGATTCAACCTCTTTACCTGTTATTGATCTGTTCTGATTATCTATTTCTTCCTGATTCGGTCTAGATAGATTGTGTGTTTCTAGAAATTTATCTGTTTCTTCTAGGTTATCTAATTTGTTGGCATATAATTGTTCATAGTTGTCTGATTCTATGTATTTCAGTAGTATCAGTTATACTGTCTCCTCTTTCATTTCTAATTTTATTTAAGCCGCCTCTCTTTTTTTCTTAGTTAGTCTAGCTAAAGTTTTGTCAGTTTTGTTTGCCTTTTCAAAAAACCTGCTCTTAGTTTTGTTAATTCTTCCTATTGTTTTTCTAGTCTCTATTTTCATTTATTTCCACTATGATCTTTATTCTTTCCTTCCATATGCTAACTTTGGGCTTAATTTGCTCTTCTTTTCCTAGTACCTTGATGCTTTAAGTTAGGTTGTATATTTGAGATCTTTCTAATTTCTTAATATATGCATTTTTCTCTATAAACTTACCTTTTAGAACTGCTTTTGCAGCATCCCATAGGTTTTGGTATGTTGAGTTTCCATTTTCATTTGTTTTGAGATATATTTTTATTTTCCGTTTGATTTCTTCTTTGACTCATTGATTGTTCAGAAGTGTGTTAGTTTGCACATATTTCTAGATTTCCAGCTTTCTTCTTGTTGTTGATTTCTAGTTTCATACCACTGTGATGAGAAAAGATAGTTGGTATGATTTCGATCTTCTCAAATTTGCTAAGAATTTTTTGTGTTCTATCATATGATCTAATCTGGAGAATGTTCTGGCGCACTGGAGAAGAATGTCTACTCTGCTGCTGTTGGATGGAATGTTTTAATATATGTCTTTTAAGTTCATCTGGTGTACAGTATGGTCAAGTCCGATGTTTCCTTGTTGATGTTCTGTCTCAATGATCTACCCATTGCTGAAAGTGGGTGCTCTGATGTTGGGTGCATATGTATTTACGATTGTTATATCTTCCTGATGTATGGACCACTGTATCATTGTATAATGACCTTTGTCTCTTGTTACCACTTTTGGCTTAACGTCTGTTTTGTCCGTTATATAATAAGGCTATTCCCCACTTTCCTTTGGTTCCCATTTGCGTGGAATGTCTTCTTCCGTTTCTTCACTTTGAGCCTGTGTGTGTCTTTAAAGTTGAAATGAATTTCTTTTAGGCAGCATACAGTTGGGTGTGTTTTTTGTTTTTTTTAATCATCCAGCCACTTTGTGCCTTTTGGTTGGTGAATGAAAGCCATTTACATTTAGAGTGATTATGATCCATAAGGACTTACTACTGCCATCTTATTGATTGCTTTCTGGTTGTTTTGTATTTTCGTTGTTTCTTTTTTTCTCTGTTTCTGCTGACCTTCGTAATTTGGTGTTTTTCCATGGTGATATGCTCTGTTTCCCCTTTCTTATGTTTTGTGAATCTACTTTAGATTGTTTTCTTTGTGCTTACCACGAGGCTTACATAAAACATCTCATAGATAAAACAGCCCCTTTCGTGCTCATAGCAACTTATCTATGTTCACTTATAAAGGCCTCGCCCTTTTATTTCTACCATTTTATATTTTTGATATAACAGTTTCCCTCTTTTTATGCTGTGTTTTTGTTAACAAATTATAGTTATAGCTTTTTATACTCTTTTCCTTTAACTTTTATACTATAGTTAAGTGGTTAATATACCATTCTATTCTAGAATTGGAGTTTTGTAAATCTGACTATATGCTATTCACCTTTATCAATGTGTTGTATACTTTTGTATGTTTTCACATCACTCATTATTGTCTTTTCATTTCAACTTGAAGAACTCCTTTCAGCATTTCTTGCAAGGCATTTCTAGTGGTGATGTACTCCCTCAGCTTTTGTTTGTCTGGCAAAGTCTTTATGTCTCCTTCAGAGCTGAGTTATCTGAAGAATAACTTTGCCAGATAGAGTATTCCTGGCTGGCAATTTTTATCTTTCAGCACTTTGAATATATCATTCCACTCTTTCTTGGCCTGCAGGGATTTTGCTGAGAAATCTGCTAATGGCCTAATGGGGATTCCTTTGTAGTTTACACTGGTTCCCCTACCGCCTGGCTGCCTTTAGTAATCTTTCTTTACTTTCGACTTTTTATAGTTTCATTATACTATGTCTTAGAGAAGGTCTTTGGCATTGAGAAAACAGGGTGACGGATTACCTTCTTGAACATGGATTTCCATGTCTTTCTCTGGGCCTGGGAAGTTTTCAGCAATTATTTCTTTAACTAAAATTTCTGCTCTCTTCTCCCTCTCTTTCCTCCTGGAATCCCAATTATTAGAATGTTTTCCCTTTTGATCGAATCCCATAGATCACATAGACTTTTTTTCCCCACTCATTTTTATTTTCTTTTCGTCCGCTATAAATGTATTAATTCAAAATTCTTACCCTCTAAGTCATTTATTCTATCTCTCATTTGCTTTACTCTACTATAGATGCTCTCTATTGTATTTCCATCTCATTCATTGAATTCTTCAGCTGTTGAATTTCTGTTTGGTTCTTTTTTACAGTTTTAATCTCTTTTCTAAGGAATTCATTTTGTTCATGTATCTTCTCCCAATATCATCGATCTGTCTTTGTGAGTTTTCTTGTAGTTTGTTGAGTTTCTTCAATACGAATATTTTGAATTCTTTATAAGCTAGATTGCAGTATTCTTTGGGCTCAGTTGTTAGAGAATCATTGATACCTTTTTGCAATGGCATAGTTCTTTGATTTTTAAAGTTCCTTGTATTTCTGAGTTGCTGCTTTTGTATTTGAAGTATCTTTACTGGTTATCTTCAGATGGGGTCTGTGTATTGGTATTGCTTTTCTGGAAATCCCAGGTTTATAGTGGTGAGACCTGCTCCACTATTCTTGTTCCCTCTTGTGGCAGAATTCTTAACTTTGTGTTTTCTCTTCTTCTTATAACTCATCAGGCTGGGTGCAGGAAACGTCTCTTTCGTATCCCAGACGATGGCACTGTAGCTTCGGTTTATGGTTTCTACCTTGCCCAAAGACCCTGGACCATTTTTTTTCTGAGAGCACTGCAATGACCTGACCTGCTCTCACTGCCACATTGAGGAGCCCGCCACAGAGTGGGGAAAGGTTTAAGTTTAGCACTCTGAGATCTGGGGGTTCTTGTGGGCCTGCTAGGGAGGTTCTCGAGTGGGATACTCCCAGAGGTTAGAAGGCAGATT
>NW_006431077.1:21399-24050 GCF_000325575.1 Pteropus alecto
CCTGAAGTAGAAAGCAGGAACCACATTCCTTTAATGCCCTTTGATATTCTTATCTGCTTCGTGCCCTTTCTCCTCCCTTCTCTCAGTCCTGGAGGTCCCTTATCAGAAATCAGGGTGCTTGCTGCAGGAGAGAAACAGGTTTCTCCAGCTGCAACCCACACAACTGGGATAGCCAGATAGTCACTGACTTCTTCTGTTTTCCACAGCTCCATGGGAGAGGCTGTTACTTTCCATCTCTTCCACGGGAAGGTCACTGCTTCTACTGCCAAACAGCTTACCCGTTGCAGTGTTGCCCCAGTGTTGCCTCTACTCTGTGTCCAGACTCATCTCTATCTCACTCCAATGGTGTACTGGAATCTTCCCACACCCTCACTGCCCCAGGTATGCTGGAATTCTAAAAATTGTCTCTTGCGCGTGGGTATCTACCCAAGTTTGCACTTTCCAAGTCCACCACCACCACCACAGCAAGTGGGGATGGGGCAAGTTTGCTGACTCCCTTGGATCCACAACCCTTACTGAAGCCTTGTTTCTTTGTTTTCAGATGCACAAGTGTGCAAGAATCCTCCTGCCTCCCTGAGTGTAAGGTACTGAGGGACTTTTGTTCTGTTATGGATGTCTAATTAGTTATTTAAAAAGGGGGAGAGAAAAGAGGAATGACTTCTGCTGCAATGATGCTGACGTCACCTTTAGTTGGGGACTTTAATATACCTCTCTCAACAATGGATAGATCATCCAGACAGGGAATCAATAAGGAAACATTGGACTTAAACTACACAATAGATCAGCTGTGCCTGACATATATGTGCAGGACATTCCATGCAACAGTAGAATTCACATTCTCCTCAAATACACATGGAATATTCTCCAAGATAAATCATATGTCAGGCCACAACACAAATATTAATAAATTTAAGAAGGCTGAACCCATCTCAAGCATATTTTCCAACCACAATGGTATAAAACTAGAAATCAATTACAAGAAGAAAATGTGAAAACTCATTCAGAAAAAATAGAAAGGAAACACAACCCACTGAAACTTGTGGGATGCAGCAAAAGCAATTCTAAGAGGTGAGTTTGTAGTGATGAACGCCTGTATTAAGAAAAAAGAAAGAGCACAAATCATTGATGCTACACGGATTCAAAGGGTCATAAGAGACAACTACGAATAATTAAACGCCAACAAATTGGACAACCTAGAAGAAATGAATATATTTCTAGAAACATACGACCTAACAATACTGAATCATGAGGAAACAGAAAATCTGAACAGACCAATTACTTGTAAGGAGATTGAATCAGTAATCAAAAACCTCCCAAGAAAGAAAAGTCCAGGACCATATGGCAGAATTTTTATTCATTCATTCATTCATTCATTCATTCATTCATTCATCTATTTATTTATTTATTTTAACCCACTTTTATTTTTTTTATTTTTTTTTTATTTTTATTGTTTATTGTGGTAATTTTGGTTAATACAATTATATAATTTTCAGGTGAACATTATCATTTGACATCAATATATTCTATTGTGTGTTTACCACCCAAAGTCAAGTTTCCTTCAGCTGCCATATATTTGATCCCCTGTACCCACTTCACCCTCCTCCTATGCCCCTATATTTGAACCCCTTTACCACGTCTACCTCCCCACTCCTCTCCCACACCCTACCCTCTGGTAACCACTAGTCCATTGGCCATGTCCATGAGTCTCTGTTTGTTTGTCCTGTTCATTGGTTGATTTTAGGTTTATATCCCACATAGAAGTGATACCATGTGATTTTCAACTTTTTCTGTCTAGCATATTTTGATTAGCATGATTATCTCCAGTTCCATCCATGTTGTCGCAAATGGCAGGATTTCATCTCTTCTTATAGCTGAGTAATATTCCATTATATATATGTACCACAGCTTCTTTAGCCAATCATCTATCATAGGACACTTCGGTTGCTTCCATGTCCTGGCCACTGTGAATAATGCTGTTATGAACATCGGTGTGCAAATATCTTTTCAGATATGAGTTTTCAAGGCTTCGGGGTAAATACCCAGTAGAGGGATTGCTGGATCATATGGTAGATCAATTCTTGGTTTCTTGACGAACCTCCATACTGTTATCCATACTGGCTGTACCAAGTTGCAGTCTTGCCAGCAGTGTATGAGGGTTCCGTTTCTCTCTGCATCCTCTCCAACATTTGCTATCACCTGTTGATTATAGCTATTTTAACAGGTGTGAGATGGTAATTCATTGTGGTTTTGATTTGCAGTTCTCTAATTGCTAGCGATGCTGAGCATCTTTTCATATATTTGTTGGCCATTTGTATGTCCTCTAGGGAGAAGTGTTTGTTCAGTTCCTCTGCCTATTTTTTGATTTTATCTTTTTGTTGTTGTTATTGAGTCGTATGAGTTCTTTGTATATTTTGGATATTATGCCCTTATCGGAGGTGTTGCTTGCAAATATGTTTTCCCATTCAGATGGTTGTGTCTTTATCTTGTTGACAGTTTCTTTTGCTGAGCAGCTTTTTAGTTTGAAGTAGTCCCATTTATTTATTTTTGCTCTTACTTCCCTTGCTTTTGAGGTCAAATTCATAAAATCCTCTTTAAGTCCAAGGTCCTTGAGTTTAGTTCCTATGTTTTCTTCTATGCATTTTATTGATTCA
>NW_006431077.1:24221-25461 GCF_000325575.1 Pteropus alecto
TTTACTTCTGGACTCTCGATTCTGTTCCACTGGTCCGTGTGTCTGTTTTGCTGCCAATACTAAGCTGTTTTGATTACTGTCAGTTTGTAGTATAATTTGAAGTTGAGCAGAATGATGCCTCCAGCCACGTTCTTTTTTCTCAGGATGGCTTTGGCAATTTGGGGTCTTTTTTGTGCTTCCATACAAATCTGATGATTTTTTGTTCTATTTCTTTAAAAAATGCTGATAGGATTTTGATGAGGATTGCATTAAATTTGTGTAATGCTTTAGGTAATATGGTCATTTTAACTATGTTCACTCTTTCGATTTAAGAACACGGGATATCTTTCTATTTCTAGGTATCCTCTTTGATTTCTTCTAATAGAGTCTTGCAGTTTTCATTATATAGGTCCTTGACATGTTTCGTTAAATTTATTCTTAGGTATTTTATTCTTTTTGTTGCAATAGCAAAAGGAATTATTTTTTCCACTTCTTTTTCTGACACTTCATTATTAGAGTATAGGAATGCTTCGGATTTTTGAATGTTGATTTTATATCTAGATACATTACTGTATTTGCTTGTTGTTTCTAGCAGTGTTCTTGTGGATTCTTTCAGGTATTCTGTATAGAGAATCATGACATCCGCAAACAGTGACAGTTTGACTTCTTCATTTCCTATTCGGACGCCTTTTATATCTTTCTCTTGTCTGATTGCACTCGCTAGAACCTCCAATGTTATATTGAATAACAGTGGTGATAGTGGACAGCCTTGCCTTTTCCTGATCCTAGAGGGAAGGTTTTTAGTTTTTCACCCTTAAGTATAATGTTGGCTGAGGGTTTGTCATAGATGGCCTTGATTATGTTAAGGTACTTTCCTTCTATACTGATTTTGTTAAGTGTTTTGATCATAAATGGATGCCGTATCTTGTCGAAGGCTTTTTCTGCATCTATTGATATGATCATATGATTCTTATTTTTTAATTTGTTTATGTGGTGTATCACATTAATTGATTTGCATATGTTGAACCATCCCTGTGCCCCTGGGATGAAGCCCACTTGATCGTGCTGTATAATCTTTTTAATCTGTTACAGTATTCAGTTTGCTAGTATCTTATTTAAGATTTTTGCATCTGTGATCATGAGAGATATCAGTCTGTAGTATTCTTTTTTTGTGTGTTATCTTTACCAGGTTATGGTATCAGGGTAATAATATCAACCTCATAAAATGAGTTAGGAAGTATACTCTCCTTTTTGCTTTTTT
>NW_006431077.1:26514-54425 GCF_000325575.1 Pteropus alecto
GTGGGTGTGTGTGTCGTCCATTTTCTTTTGTGTGTGCCTTATCTCCATTCCTCTTTGTGAATTTGGATTTTCGAACCCTCCCCTTTTCAGCCATTGTTATCTCAACTTGTCCCTACGTGTGCTGAACATTCATTACTATTTTGCTATAGCAATTCTCTTATTATTTAACCTTATAATGCCCTGTTCTTAGTAAGCATTACGCTCCTCAGCTTCTATTTGCCTGGTAGTCACTTTATTTCTAATTATGTATTTTTTTTATCATTTTGTTTTAGGTGAGCTGACCCCTTTCAGTATTTCTTGTAGTGCAGGCCTCATCGTGGAGAATACCCTCAGTTTTTGTATGTCTGGAAATGTCTTAATTTCTCCTTCATATCTAAAGGAGAGCTTAGCTGGATACATTATTCTAGGCTGGTAGTTCCTTTCACTTAATAGTTTAAATACTTGATTCCATTACTTTCTGGCTTGTAGGGTTTGAACTGAGAAGTCCGCAGATAATGTAATGGGTTTACCTTTATAAGTTACTATTTCCTTCCTTCCCCCCTCCCCCCCCCCTTAATTTCTCCTTCATATCTAAAGGAGAGCTTAGCTGGATACATTATTCTAGGCTGGTAGTTTCTTTCACTTAATAGTTTAAATATTGATTCCATTCCATTCTGGCTTATAAGGTTTGCACTGAGAAGTCTGAGGATAATCTAATGGGTTTTCCTTTATAAGTTATTGTTTTCTTCTCCCTTGCTGCCCTGAGAATTCTATCTTTGTCATTGATTTTTTATAACTTTAATACAATGTGTCTTGGTGAAGGCCTTTTTGAGTTGAGATAATTGGGTTTTCTATTGACTTTTGAATTCCAAGCTCCAGCTCATTCCTTAGATTTGGGAAATTCTTGTCCACTATTTGTCTGAAAATGCTTTTAGTCCCTGCTCCTTTTCCTCACCTTCAATAATTCCCATTATTCTTATGTTCCCTCTCCTGATGGTATCAGCTAGTTCATGTATTTCTCTTCATTATTTTTCATTCTTCGGTTTCTCTCTTCTTCCTTCTGTTTTATTTCTAAATTTCTGTCTTCGATATCACTGATCCTTTCCTCCATTTGGTCGACTCTATTTCCCAAGCTTGCTATTTCATTTTTCAACTCTTGCAGTGTGTTTTTTAATCTCCAAAATGTCTATTCTGTTCTTTTTGATGGTTTCAGTCCCCTCGCTCTGCTCATCTAGTTGTTTTTTTCAATTCCTGAAATTGTTGATCTGAGTTGTTTTGGATCTCATTGAGTTTTCTCAGAAGAACCATCCTGAATTCTCTGTCGCATTTAAGTCGCATATTTGTATGCTGTAAGCTTATTTTCTGGAGATTTTTCTGTTTCTTTCTGAGCTTCCTTGTCGCCTTGTTTGTTCATGGTGTTTATTGGACTATTTCTCTGCCTGGGCATTAATGGAAGTGTATTCTGCTGTTTTTCAGAAAGAAGATTTATTATATAAAGGTCTCTCTTTAGCCTGATGCAAAGAAGGCACTTTTCTTTTAGTTTCCAGTAGATGGCGTGTAAGCCTCTTGGATCCCTGCTTTATATAAAGCCTAAATGATGTCTTTTTTAATTTTCTTGTAGATATTTAGTCATGCTCGCTACCCTCAGTTTCAGTCCCTGTCAGGGTCGGCGACAGTCTCGGCAGCGTTTGCTCAGATTCCCCTAGGTCTCTGCAGTGATCCCTCTTGGAGGGTAAGTGGGGAGGGACTCTCTGGGTTGGGAATTGGGTGCTGCAGCTCAGCTCGGTTTTGCATCCGGGACCGGTAAAAATCGATTGTTGTTTCTCTGCGGTCTCGTCCCGCTTCTCTGCTTTCTGCCCTGATGACTGGGCCCTGCTGCGGGCTGTGCGGAACTTACAGCACTTCCAGTCAGAGCTGTTTTAGGAAGTCGCCGCACCTTCTGCCCTCCTCCTCCTCCTGCAGGGAGCTCCAGAAGCTGCGAGAGGTAGCTTCAGTCTTGGCAGTGTTTGCTCATATTACCCAGGGGTTTTGCGGTGTTCAGTCTCGGAAGGTATGGGAAGAAGGGCCCTCTGGGTTGGCGGTTGGTGGCTGCGGCTCAGCCAAACCGGGCCAGTAAACATCAACTGTTGTTTCTCTGTGGTCCTGTCCTGCTTCTCTGCTTTCTGCCCTGATGACTGGGCCCTGCTACGGGCTGGGTGGAACTCAAAGCACTTCCAGGCAGGGCTGTTCAGGGAAGTTGCTGCACCTTCACCCCTCCCCCTCCTCCTGCATGGAGCTCCAGAGGCTGCAAGAGGCAGCTTCTTTATTTCTCCCAGTCCACCGCCCGACACCCGGGGTTCTGAACTGCGGGAGCTCTTATGCCCAGAGCCCACACTCAGACGTGCTGATGTGCAGTTAGGATGTTTTTTGTTGAGTTTTAGATGTTCAGCTTATTGTTGTTTCAAGGGGAGAGATTTGAGGACGTCTCTCACTCCACCATGTTTTCCCTCGCTATTCCCATATGGCTTAATGATGAATTCTACCAAGCATTTGAAAAAGAATTAATTCCAATTTTTCTCAAACTCTTCCAAAACATTAAAGGGGAAGAAACACTTCCAAATTCATTTTATGAAGCCAGAATATCCTATATCAAAGCCGGACAAGGATGCTAGAGGAAAAGAAAATTAGAGGCCAGCGTCCCTGTTGAATATAAGTGCAAAAAATCTCCAACATGCTTATAGATTGGGAGAATTAGTATTATTTTAAAAGTCTGTACTACCCAAAGCAATCTCTAGATTCAGCGCAATTCCTATCAAAATTCCAATGGCGTTTACATAGGAATAGAAAAAAAATTGTAAAATTTGTATGGAAATACAACAGACCCCATATATGCAAAGCAATCTTGAGAATGAAGGACAACGCTGGAGGCATTACACTTTAAACTATATTACAAAACTACAGTACTCAAAACAGTATGGTATTGGCAGTGAAACAGGCACATAGCTCAATGGTACAGGGTAGAGAGCTCAGAAATATACCCACACATATATGGTCAATGAATTTATGACAGAGGAGCCAAGAATATACAATGAGGAAAGGCTAGTCTCTTCAATAAATAGTATTGGGAAAACTAGATAGCCATATGCAAAAGAATGAAACTGGACTCTTATTTTATACCATATAAAAATTAATCTCAAAATGGATTAAAGACATGAATGTAAGCCCTGAAATTGTAAAACTCTTAGAAGAAAAAAAAGGAGTTCATTTCCTTGACATTGGTCTTGGCAATGTTTTTTTTTTTTTCTTTTCCTTTTTTGGATTTGACACCAAAAGCAAAGTCCACGAAAGCATAAGTGAACAAGTGGGACCACATCAAACTTAAAAGCTTCTCCTCAGCAAAGGAAACAGTCAACAAAATGAAAAGGCAGCCTATGGAATGGGAGAAAATATTTGCAAACTACATAGGTGATAAGGGGTTAATATCCAAAAGATACAAGGACCTCGCACAACTCAATGTCAAAAAAATAAAAATAAATAAATAAATAATAAAATAAAACAGATAACCCAATTAAGAAATGGGCAAATGACCTTTTCCCAAGAAGACATACAAATGGCCAAACATGTACATGAAAAAGTGCTTGACATCACTAAACATCAGAGAAATAGAAATCAAAAGTCACATATGGTATCACCTCAAACCTGTTAGGATGGCTATTATGAAGAAGACAAGAGATGATAAATGCTGGCGAGGATGTAGAGAAAAAAGAAATCTTGTACATCTTAGTAGGAATTTAAATTGGTACAGCCGGTATGGAAAACAGTATGGAGGTTCTTCAAGAAATTAAAAATAGAACTACCATATGATACAACAATCCCACTTCTGGGTATATAGTCAAAGGAAAGAAAACCATTATCTTGAAGAGATATCTGTACTCCCCGGTTCATCGCAGCATTATTCATAATAGCCAAGGTATGGAAGCGACCTTAGTGTCTGTCAATAGATGAATAGATTTTTTAAATGTGGGATATATGTAATGGAGTATCATTCAGCCTTAAAAAGAAGGAAACCCTGCCGTTTGTGACAACATGGATGAACCTGGAGGGTGATATGCTAAGTGAAATAAGCCAGACATGGAAAGACAAATACTGCATGGTATCACTACTATGTGGAACCTAAAACAAAACAAAACAAACAAACAAACAAAAAACAGTTGAAGTCATAGAAATATCGAGTAGAAACGTGGTTGCCAGGGCGGCCTGGGCTGGGAAATAGGGAGAAGTTGGTGGAAAAAGTACATACACACTTTCAGTTTTAAAAAGGAAAGAAACCAGGGAGAGCTAGTGGACCATAATTAAATTAGAGACTGCTCTTGTGGCTCTTAAATAAAGTAACTGTGAGTTTGACTGGGGTGAGTCATTAAAGTCCTATTGGTCTCAATTTCCTCATTACTAAAATGGGGATAACAATGTTTTCTTTAAAGCTTTTTTGTGAGGAATAAGAGAGAGAACATATATTAAGTGCTTAGTATATTGGAAATCGTTATATGCATTCTCTGTATATCTATCTGTCTATCTTTTTTAGGCAGAAGCATACTTTATTCAACAAAGAAAAAATCGTTCCTTTCTCTTTAAATATTACAAATGAGTTGCATGTTAATACAGATTTGCTGTACATCCTCTGAATGTGTGTGGTAGTGCATCTCTGTGTGGACAAGTGTCTATGCAATGTGTCTACAGATGCTTCTGGTTTTTGAAGTCATTGAAACCCCGCTTTTGTATTTAAAAAAGACAAAGAAAACCGTCTTTATTGACCGAATCATGTTTTATCAGCAAGCTTATTCTCTCTCTGTAAGTTTGTTCCTCCTCTGTTAATACTAGGTTTTTAGAGACCATCCTGTTTTAGAGCCTAGAAAGGAATCCTGTATCTATCTTCCTTTAGCGTATATAGCCTCCAGGTGTCAGTCACCACTCCAACCTTGAGGACCTGGTTGGGTAGTTTCTCCGGGGGAAGGTGTGTGTGGGGAGGGGAAGCTTGGAATTTGGCAGATTCTCTTCAGAGTCGAGTTTAAACATGCAGACGTCCCTCTCCCTCTCCCTCTCTCTCTTCCCCGCCTCCACTTTAGAAGCAGTTATAAGGCTGATCTCTCCTAGAAACTCAGAGGCATAAAGCTGAATGTCGTCACCCTCAAGGAGAGTAAGCCAAGATGATCATCTTGTGGTCTTCCTGGTCCTCCATCTTCCCTACCTCACCAGACTCAGGAAAATTCTGCGATCAAGGTAGGGGAAGTACAGTGTTCTTCTGGGTTTGGATTGTAGGTACTTTATTTTTCTCTAGCTTCAGGAACAGTTCTGTCTGGCCTTTCTGGGGGCCCTGTCAAGAGCATCCCCTAAGGAGGTCTTAAGACTGGGAGTACCAAACTCTAAAGGCGGGGTGAGGGATGAACACTTGGGGAGTCCATAGGGTTGGAGGGTATAGTTTTGAGGGGGTTCTGAGGCCATGTGTAGCTGTAGATATGTTAACTTTTTAAATATTTCTTTCATAATATTATTTAGTGCCCAGAATATTCATTTTTAGAGTTACTTTAACGAAAAATGGGAAGTACTGGTCATGTGTAGATGAGACAAAAACCATAGTGATGGCATGGATTACTGAAGTGGTAGAAATGCTGCTTAATGTCATATTGTGTGTTGAGAACTGAGCTAGTCACTGTGCAGAGAGACACAGAAGAATGAGTCCAATTTCTAGCCTTCAAGCACCTCAGAGCTGCCTAAGAGAATTTACATAACATCCGATTCAGAAAGCCATAAACAAGACATCTACAGAGAAAAAATTTGAAAAACTAATAGGCCAATCTGGTGCCCTCTGGCTACCCTGTGATCGGTGCAAGCCAAGAACTCTTAACTGGAAGAAATTGCATTGTCATGTGGAATCTGAACCCAAATACACTGAGGCCACCCACCAAGGCAGTGACTAGTCTAACCTGTGCTAACATTAGGGCACAACCTGTTGGATAGTTTTAGCTTCCTGTGAACGTTTGTAACCATTGCTTCAATCACCTCCCACCTCTTGCCACCTGCTGCTGCTATCTGTCCTTACATGTGGACTTCTCCATACTGTGCCAGCGGCTGGCATTTTTGAGAGTAGTTTGATATTTTGTAATTCAGAGCTCATTTCAAAAGCAGAAAAAGAGAAAAAAAAATAAAGTAAGGAAAAGTGTCACTGAAACATAAACTGCACTTTACTGTTTTATATTTTTGTACATATGAGAAATTGAGGGGACAGTGAAACCACTAGCAAGTGTGTTAAAACAATTGATCATCATTAACTGCACAGTCCTGGAGGAAGAGACACAGTTACTTGACCACCCTGTTAGGGGTTTTCTTATCTGTGGCAACCTTGTCCCTAGTCATTGGGGTTTTCACATTTTTCCCCTCTCCAAACTCCTTTTCCTTGTGCTTCCCCCTGCCCTATATTATCATCTCGTCTGATCACTCTGCAATTGAGAATGATGGTCTTCCTTGAATGCTGTTTTGGGTGCAGGAATAGGGCCCGTCAGCATCAAGGCTGAGAGAAGTTAGAACTTACTACAATCCTTTCTCCTGATCTGACCTATTAATAACACTATTAAGGAATTTGAGTAGAGATGGGGAACAGGAACCCAAATGCCCTTCCTCCACTTCTGCCCTGTATTTAATTATGAAGTTCAATTCAGACCTAAAATCATAGTTTTCGAGTTGAAACGGACATTAAGTAATAACTTATCCAACCCGGTTTTTCTGAAAAGGAAAAACATAAAAGGCAAAAAAGGGTATTATTGCCTGAGGGCCCGTTAGCTGTTTAGTAGCAGAGCTGGGGGACTGGGTCTCCTAAATCCCCATCAATGTTGTTTTCACTAGAGTGGTGTCTCGTTAATATTTTTTTTTTTCCTCAATGCCTTTCTTGTGCCTTTTCTGTGCTTGCTTCTTCGTGGCTTTTCTCATACTCAGTATTGATTTTGGCACTCCATTCCTTGGCATCAGGTGGCAGCAGAGTATCTCTTCAGTCACATGAAGGTAAATCCAGATGCCAGAATGGAGGAGGAACTAATGTTTCCCATATGGTCCTGGAGCCGAAGTTCTTGAAGCTGCCGGGTGGGCGCAGAGATGAAGTGAGCTTAGAGGTGTCACAGATTCCCTTTATCCCTTCGGCTCACAAATCTGCTCTTTACTCATGGTGCTTAGGCTCCAAGGCCTTTAAGGTCATCCCACGGGGTCAGGCAGTTCTTGTCATCTCTCAAGAGATTGAGAGATGTGAAATCTCCTCCCTTAACACATTGGATGTGATTTGTCAATGAACGCTTCATGCCGAAAACACCAACCTGTTTAGCAGTGTTTACACCGTTTCATCTGTGGGCTCCCAGTTGCGTTACCTAGCACCCAGTATTAGGGGTCTATGACCAAGACTGTTTCTCAGCTGCTCCCACTCAAATCAGAGGCACTTCTGGGTCCAAAGACCTTATGTTTGGACTCAGACCTACGAGGCAGAGAGCAGGAAAGGTAGAAAACGAAAGCGGAAATTTCCCCGCAGTCCTGCCATGTCTGAAATGACCCAGATTCATACCATTTGCAAAGCTTGTGGGAGTAGGCCCCCCAAAGCAGTTTCTTAAAACTTGAGATTCTCCAAGAGAAGAATTACTGGGATGGGGGAAACAATTATATCCTGCACTCACCACCCCTCAGGCCCACGGAGAATAGGAAGTAACACAGGATTATGTGTGGGAGGTGGATAGGTTAGTGGTGCATGGGGTGGAAAAGCAGTTTGATCAGTTTCCTGGTTGGGACATCATTCAGAGTCAGTTGGCTATGAGCAGCAAAGGTTCACACTGCAAATACAGTGTTCTCATCTCAAAGCAAATTGTGGTTCCAGGAGGACTGTGTGTCAGGTTAAGCAGAGCAAAAACAATTTTGTATCACAATATGTCCCTCTGCCCTTGAAACTAGGCTTCCCTCAGCCTCCCAGCCGTGATGGGTAACAGCCGCTATTCTCAGCTGATCCAACTGAGTCAATCTGAAAACTCTGTGCTCTTTAGAGAGGCTGCGTCCGGTTGCTCTCTAGCACTTAGGGAGGGATTCTGCTCCTCAGAAAAGGACGTCTCTCCTGAAGAAACAGAACCTGTTGCCTCCAGCACAGCTTCCCTTTTGGCCCATTTCAAGCTTGGCCAACTTGAGGAAACAAATGGAGATTGCCCTGCATTCCCCTCTCCTCTGCCTCAGTATGTCTTTGTAACGTCAGCTGGTGTCATACAAAGGGCAAGGGAAGCATGCGCGTGCGCGCCTGCGTGCACACACACACACACACGCACACACACACACACACACACACACAACTCGTTTTCTGGTCAGAGTTTCCCTTAGTGCCTGTTCTCTCTCAAGCCTGTTCAGTGTGCCTGTGTTGTGACGCTTGGAACTCTGGAATGAAATGGGGAGTGGGGAGGAGTACATGTCAGCCCTAAGAATGTTTATCACTCTTTTGTTGTTGGGATCTGTTCTTGGGGAGGGTGGGGGTTGGGGCAAACTTGACCTTGTGTCTTCCTCAATAAACTCTCCTTTACACACACACGCGCGCGCACGCACACACACACACACACACACACACACACACATTTGAGATGGAGAGATGATGCCAGATTATCCAGAGAGGCCCAATGTAATCACAGGAATCATTATAGTCTTTATAAGAGGAAGGCAGGAGGTCAGAGAGGAAGAAGATGCTGTGCTGCTCACTTATAAAATGGAGGAAGGGGCCACAAGGCATAAAATGCAGGTGGCCTCTAGAAGATGGAAAAGGAAAGGAAATGGACTCTCCTCTGAAGTCTCCAGAAGGGATGCAGCCCTACCAACACCTTAATTTTAGACTTCTGCTCTCCAGGACCGAAACTGAATAAATTTGTGTTGTTCTGAACCACTGAGCGTGTGCTAATTTGTTCCAGCAGCATTAGGAAACTAATATAATCCTCAAGTTACTTTAACTAGACTTGGAGATAAATCTCAGATTGGACAGTGGACTTCCAAAACCTTGTATGTAGGCCCTTTGGGGCCAATACACACTCAAGTGGTTGTAACATACTTTTGTTGATTTTAAGGGATATCCACTATGGAGAAATACCACAATTAGAACAGTGGCAGTGATGTCAATGCACAGCAAGGAGCTTACCTGACCTCCCGAATCTAGTCATGTAGTTACTGTAAAGTGATAAAGATACCAGGGTGGGAAATGGAGGTCACGATACTAATCAAGGACTAATGGAGGCAGAGATGCTTAAAGAAACTATATAATCTTATATTAGCCCTGTGTGTTTGGTGAAGAAAGCCAAAGATATTTGACGCCTCACTGTGAACTACTGTAAACTCAATGCTGCAGTAGTCTCCCTCATCCCTGCAGTTCCAGAGAGCATAATGATGGCTGAGTCTATTGTGCAGACTGAAGGATTCTCATGTGCAGTGTTAAACATGGCTGATGCCTTCTTCAACATTCCACTTGATCTAGATGATCGAAGTCAATTTGCCTTCGTGTGGGTCAGATTAAAAACATGTTTACTGTGCTGCCAAGAGGTGATCTAGACTCTCCCATGATTTCTCACATTGGATAGGTTGAGACCTAGAAAAGACTGAAACTTCACCAGAAGTGTTCTAGTAACGTTACATGGATGACATTAGTCTGATTGGAAGGGCTAAAGACAGCATACAGACTGCCTTAGATAGGTGATACAGTAGGTGAGTGACTAGAGCTGGAGGATTAACCCTAGCAAGAATCAGTGGCCAGAAACTCAAGTAATGTTTTTGGTAACCATGTGGGCCGATGCCCAGAGAACAATCCCTGAACCTGATAAAGAAAAGCTGATGACCTTAAAAACTCCAACAAACAAAAAGAAGGCAGAACATCTGATAGACTTGTTTAGTATTTGAGGTACATCGTACCTCACACGAAGATCCTGCTCAGCCCATTACATAAAATCACTCAAAAGGGGCCATCTTTGTATGTGGCCCTGACCAATAACAGGCCCTAGAAATTATCTAGCAAGCTGTACAAGCTTCCACTTGGGCTATTCATCTCTAAGGGAGGCCCCCTCAGCTATAAGTGTCAGTAATTGACAGTTATGCAGACTAGAGCTTGTGTGACAAAAATATCTGGCCACTAGGCAGTGGTGATCCCTGGAGTTTTGGAACTTCCTCCCCTCCCCACACACAGACAGCAGGCGACCACATTTGAGCAACTATTAGTGCCTTGTTATTGGGTGCTGATAGACGCTGAGAGACTAATTAAACAACAGCAGTGTTGTTATACCCTGATACCCCTACCAAGGGATGGGTCAGAAATGAGAACACCAACAAAGTGGATGTTACCCAACAAGCATCCATTATTGAGTGGATGTGGCATATTCAGGGGAAAAGTGGGCTAGGCATTATGGAGCCTCACAGTTGCATGAAAAAGTGGCTGGTCACCCTCCAGATGAAGCTGTCTCACGCATGTGGTCTCTGCCATCATCTTGGGCTTCTGGGGGCCTTTAGTGCACTTGGGGTTTCTGAGGATACCTGACCTAGCTCACAGATGGGTCAGCTAAGTTCAAGGCCAATGGGGTATACTGGGCTACTGCTGCTGTGCAGCCCTGAAGAAAACTGTGTACTACAACTGCACATGGAAGAGGGAGCTCTGCTCAATAGTGTATTTCCATAGTGTTTGCCCTGGAAAACACTCCCACAAATGCACCCTGTTACCTGTTCATTGACTCATCTGCAAAAGCCAACAGGCAGGCAGAGTGGTGCCTGGCAGTGGAATGACTAGATGATTAAGGCCCAGACTCTGTAGAGACAAAAGTTATATGGCAGCCAATTGCACAAGACCCACAACCCCTGTTGGCGACCCACAGCCATATATTATTTGGCCTATGCAGGAGACAGGTGGATCTTGGAGAATGACAGAGGACCATTGTAAGCTTCATCAGGTGATGACTCCAATTGTAGTTCAGTTCTTTCAGAGTAGCGCCCCTCTTCATGGGTCACACTTTGTACCTTACCTTTCGGCGCCTGCTGGGAATTGATTCTAGTTATAGGTCTAGAAGCTGAGAGGGGCGGTGAGGGTAGGTCTTGAGAATCAGCATCGTCTCGCGTGGCAGCTGCCTCGGGCGAAGCCATTACAGTTTCCTTAGGCAATGCAGGGTTAATCTCCTCAGACTGGGGTGGAAGAGCCAGGAACACTGGGAATGTGAAAGCTGCTACCTCTGGGGGTAAGGAGGCCACTTCCATTGGAGATGGGAAGGCCACTTTCACTGGCAAAGCAGACTCAGCAGAATTTAGGGGCTTCATGTCCGGAACTTTATCAAGTTCTTCCCACATGTTCCCATCCCAACTTATAAGATCCTATTCTTTCCTATTCAGTGCCTTCACTTTAACAGTAGACACCCTGCGAGGCTGGGGGTTCAATTCATGTTCTAATTCAGCCGATCACTGAATGAGATTCTGTGTGTGATTTTTCAGCAATCAGCCCTGCAGCTACAGGTGATAAAGGTCTCCTTCAGAACAGAGCTAGAAGCTTTCAGATCATTTACATGGTGCTCGACCTGTGAATTCAAATCCCAGAGCCTACCCCTTTGTTGCATCACTTTATCCAGTACATCAGGAGCAACTAGCCGACCTCATTATGTTCACTAATTTTCAAAAAAAAAAAAAAAAATTCAAAAGTATCATATATAGTCACCCAGGTCTTTGCTTCTTATAAGTTGTTGATTAGGAATATACAACACAGGTATTTTGCATATCTCTACTGCCAGATCATGCTGTATATTATCAGTGTACTCTTTACTACTTGAACTAGATTCATTAGCATCTTTAAATCTAGTAAGTATCAGAGAGCCAATTCCAGAAACTTTGGACCAAATTAGAAAACTCGTTTGTAACATCTATTCCTCTAGGGCCACTCTCAGTACCAAAATCTGTATTAGTCAGGGCTCTCCAGAGAAAGAACCAATAGGATATTCATTTAATTCATTCATTCATTCATTCATTCGTTCATTCGTTTGTATATTATGAAGAACTGGTTCAAGCGATTATAGAGGCTAAGAAGTCTCACCATCTGCCACCAAGCTGGAGTCCAGGAAATCTCTGAAGGCCTGAGTACCCAGGAGAGTAGATGGTGCAAGTCCCAGTCTGAGGACAGGAGAAGATTGATGTCCCAGATCAACCAGTAAGGCAGAGAGGGGACAAATTCTACCTTCTTTTGCTTTTTTGTTCTATTCAGGCCCTCAATAGATTGTTCTATTCAGGTCCTCAACAGATTGGATGATGCCCGCCCACGTTGGGGAAGGCAATCTCCTTTACTCAGTCTACCAATTCAAATATTAATTTCATTCAGAAATATCCTCACAGATACACCCAGAGATAATATCTAGCCAAATATCTGGGTACCCTGTGATCCAGTCAAGTTGACACATATAATCAACCATCACACTGATCAAATTTGCCGTATCAAGAAAAGACCACCTGAATACAGCATCCATCCAGATATAGCACCACGCAGGGTATGATCATTTATCTACGATTCAGAAATGGGCCCAAAAAGGAAGCCCTAGTCATTTCAGAACACAAAGCCAATAATCCAGGCAATTGTACCCAGACTGCCAGCTATACGGTCGAGTGGCTAAGGGAGCTTTGGGCGACATAGCCAGTCTTAGCAAAGAGACTACATAGCCCTCCACTCCATTGAGAGTATTGTTGGGTCTTGACTTCATAGACACCTTTTCAGGGTGTGGCATTGCCATTCCCATCTACTTAGCAAATGGGGACCATACTATTCAATGCCTCTTAGATGAATGTTACATATTTTGATGCTCTAAACTTGTGATTAAACATTGCTACTGTCTTAATAGTGAGAAATAACAAACAGTAGGCAGCTATATAGACATTTTCTGGACCTTTTATGCTTCATATCATCCCCAGGCAGTAGTAGGTGGATTGAGAGATAAAAATGGACTCTTAAAGGAGAAAATGAAAAAGACAACTGGATAACCAAAGCTCAGCGCCCAGTGGAACACACACTTAAGGTAGGCAGTTTGGGCTCTAAATATGGTCATTCCTCAGAAGAGGACTGCCCATTTAAAGAAAAATGCTTAAATATGAGGTTGGGAAAGGCAGAGGAGGCCCTGATTGGCTGTAAGGAAATCTAAACCACATAATTCACTCTTATTGCTCTGTTGTTTTCACCCCCACACCTATACTTCTGGGAAATCAGGCTACTAGGACTTGCAAGAAGCAAAATTTGTGGGTGGGAGACTCTAACCTGATGCTTCTTTGGCTATGCTTGCTTGATTTGGACAATTGTGTATATCGATGATAGTAATCGTAAATATGAGATGATAACCTCTAAGGTGGTCCTGGCATGACCCACATTCCAGGGGTTGGGAGATAATCTAAGATGGTCCAAAAAATATAAAGAAGAAATTTTTGAACCACATAGGTACAAGATCGGGGATGTGGTTTAGGTAAGACATGGGAACGACTGGAAAAAATGGTGAAGTAAATGCTGCAGGAATTGGTCATGTCAATCATGCGAAGAGAGAATAACGACCCTGGCCGGTGGGGAGAGACAATCTTTGAACATGGATGGTCAAGGGTGGAAGGAGAGACCATTACTCTCTCTCTCTCTCTCTCTCTCTCTCTCTGTTCTTTTCCACAGTGCACCCGGTTAACACAGACTGCCACCATCACCCATAACTTAATTGCTGACCGGGAAAGAATCTTAATTGAAGAACTCTCAGAAACCTCTCAACATCCACTGACTCCAGAAAGAACAGCTCTCGCCACTTGAAACAAAAGACGAGACTAACATTCTGGATGCTGATATAATTCCCTTTAGCCTTATGCTGTTGTTGTTGGACTCTTTTCTATGATTTTGTATATTTAACTGGCTGAGGTCTCTTCTCCAGATGGATCCAATCATCCTACTAGGAGTTATAGTCATGGTCACTCTTGTGCAGTGTTGCCTGAGTCAAAAGGAACAGATTTAGTATAAGACCCTGTCGGTACAATTAATTGAGATATCTGATTGGATGGTGTGATAGAGTCTGACTCCATTTTTTTAAATTATTGTTGACTGCTGACAGCTTTTAAGCCTTACTCCTCCCTCTTCTTCATCTGCCCACACTTGGGCAAGCTGATAAGAAACCTGAGTGCACCCTCCATTGGAGATGATGACAGTTTCAAACCATGCAACTCCTACTCATGCATGGGATGCTCGCCCTGGGTCCATCCCCTGACCACAACAAAAACTTCAAGCCAATCTCCTTTCCTTACTCCCTCAAGACATTTTCAGACTCGGTTGGGAAGACTGCCCCGCCTTCCCTCAAAATCTTCATTATGTGTGTAATAAACTTTTGAATAGTCTCTTGGTGTACGTGCAGCAGCATCTAAACCTAATTTTGGGTGGAATTCAATCCTGTGACTTCAGGGTGGACACAACTATTGGCAATGTGACCAAGGTAGTCTAGATGATGACCACCACCTCTAGGGGTCTTTTTACTCATGGCCTGGCTTGCTAACTGGCTCTGCTGTCTGATGGAAAATATGCAATTTGAGCTTCTATTTACTGGCTGGCTTGCCTTTCGAGTTGTCCTTCTTTACGTTTCATTTGCTGAGTTCTACCAAGGTTTTGTTATAGATTTAACCAAACTAAGTTGAAACTTTTGGTAAATAATTGGCAGGAACCATAAGTAAGGGCTGGAATATGGGATTGATACCCTCCTTAAAGAAGCCTTGGGTCATTTGTCTTGGCCCAGGACTCATCTATGTGTGTTAGAATGAATGACGTGTCTCAAATACAGAATAAACTGTGGCTGACACTAAGCCCAAAAGAATAACTTTTACCCTGCGACCAATTGGCTATGTATCTCAACTAAGCATTAATCCTCCATTCTATAGAACACTCAGGGGAAAGACTATATCCTGTGTGATACATGTAATATATAGTAGACTGGTCAGGTGGTCACTTGTGTGGAGGAAGAACGAACAGTCACCATTTGAAGAGCAGTTGCTGTTTGAAGTTTTTTTTTAATAAATTTATTTATTTAAATTAGTTTCAAGTATATAGTACATTGATTAGACATCTATAATGTTCATAAAACGATCCCCCCAATTGCTCCCTCCCTCCCCGGGCCCTCACTTAGCTATCATATTAATGCTAACTGCATTCCCCTCTTCCATGCTCCCCATCTCTGTGTCCAACTATCAACAACTAATTTGCACTTCTTTAACCCTTGACCCCGTTCTCCCAGCCTCCCAACCCCACTCCCCTCTGTCCGTCACCAAATTGTCCACTATATTTGTGAGTCTGTTTTTGATTAGTTTGTTCTTTTTGCTCCTTAGATACTGCGTATAAGTGAAATCATATGGTATTTATCTTTCTCTATCTGATTTATTTCACTCAGCCTAATAACCTCTAGTCCATCCATGTCGTTGCAAATGGTAGGATTTCATTTTTTTTAAATGACTGAGTAATATTCCATTGTATATATGAACCATAATTTCTTGATCCAATCGCCTGTTAATGGGCATTTAAGTTGCTTCCATATGTTGGCTATTGTAAATTGTGCTGCGATGAATATTGGAGTGCATAGATCTTTTCGAATTATCGTTTTGGTTTTCCTTGGATAAATACCCAGAAGTGCAATTGCTGGGTCAAAAGGTATATCCATTTTTAATTTTTTGAGAAACCTCCATACTGTTTTCCATAGCAGCTGTACTAATTTGCAATCCCACCAACAATGTATGAAGGTTCCCTTTCCTCCGCATCCTCGCCAACACTTGCTGTTTTTTGATTTATTGATGATAGCCATTCTGACAGGTGCGAGGTGAAAACTCATTGTGTTTTTAATTGGCATTTCTCTGATGATTAGCAACCTTGAGCATCTTTTCATATGTCTGTTAGTCATCTGTATTTCCTCTTTGGAGAAGTATCTGTTCAGGTCTTCTGCCCATTTTTTAATTGGATTGTTTGTTTTTTTGTTGTTGAGTTGTATAAGTTCTTTATATATTTTGGATATTAACACCTTATCAGATGTATCATTACCAAATATCTTCTCCCAAACAGTCGGTTGTCTTTTTGTCTTGTTGATGTTTTCCTTTGCTGTACCAAAACTTTTTAGTTTGATGTAGTCCCATTTGTTTATTTTTTTCTTTTGTTTCCCTTGCCCGAGGAGATATACCCGAAAAGAGATTCCTGTTAGTAATATCAAACAGTTTACTGCCTATGTTTTCTTCTAAAAGTTTTATGGTTTCAGGTCTTACATTTAAATCTTTAATCCATTTTGGGTCTATTCTCGTATACGATATAAGAAGATGGTTCAGCTGCTGCTGCTTCTCCTCCTCCTCCTCCTCCTTCTTTTGCATGTATCTGTCCACTTTACCAACACCATTTATTGAAAAGACTGTCTTTACCTCCTTTGTCATATATTAAGTGAACGTATAGGCATGGATATATTTCTGGGCTCTCTATTCTGTTCCATTGATCATTGTATACGTTTTATGCCAGTACCATTCTGTTTCGATTACTGTAGGCTTGTAGTATAGTTTGATATCAAGTAGTGTGATACCTTCAACTTTGTTGTTCATTTTCAAGATTGTCGTGGTGATTCGGGATTTTTTACGAATCCATGTAAATTTTAGGATTATTCATTCTAGCTCTCTGAAAAATGCCATTGGTATTTTGATAGGGATTGCATTGAATCTATAGATTGCTTTAGGTAGTATGGCCATTTTAACAATGTTAATTCTTCCTAACCATGAACACGGTCTATGCTTCCATTTATTTGTATCTTCTTCAATTTCTTTTTTCAATGACATAATTTTCTGAAAACAGGTCTTCTACTTTCTTGGTTAATTTGATTCCCAGGTATTTTATAGTTTTCGACACAATTGTAAATAGGATTGTTTTCTTAATTTCTCTTTCTGAAAGTTCATGATTAGTGTATAAAAATGTCACCGACTTCTGAATATTTATTTTGTAACCTGCTACTTTCCTGAATTCATTGATCAGTTCTAACAGTTTTTTGGTGGAATCTTTAGGGTTCTCTATATATAGTATCATGTCATCGGCAAATAACGAGAGTTTTACTTCTTCCTTTCCAATTTGGATGCCTTTTATTTCTCTTTCTTGTCTTATTGCTGTGGCTAAGACTTCCAATACAATATTGAAGAGGAGTGGTGAAAGTGGGCATCCTTGTCTTGATTCTGATTTTATGGAAAATGCTTTTAGCCTATCCCCATTGAGTATGATGTTAGCCGTAGGTTTGTCATATTTGGCCTTTATTATGTTGAAGTGTGTTCCCTTTATTCCCACTTTGCTGAGAGTTTTTATCATAAATGGATGCTGAATTTTTTCAAACGCTTTTTCTGCATCTATCAATATGATCATGTGGATTTTATCTTTCATTTTTTTTAATGTGGTGTATTAGATTAATTGATTTGTGGATATTGAACCAACCTTGTATCTCAGGAATAAAACCAACTTGATCATGGTGTATGAGATTTATAATGTGTTGCTGAATTCAGTTTGATAATATTTTGTTGAGGATTTTTGCATCAATGTTCATAAGAGATATCGGCCTACACTTTTCTTTTTTTTATAATGTATTTGTCTGGATTTGGAATCAAGGTAATGGTGGCTTCATAAAAGGAGTTAGGGAGGCTTCCCTCTTCTTGAATTTTTTTGGAATAGTTTCAGAATAGGTGTTAATTCTTCTTTAATGTTTGGTAAAATTCGCCTATGAAGCCATATACTCCAGGACTTTTGTTTTATGGGCAGATTTTGATTACTGATTCTATTTCATTGGTGATAATCGGTCGTTTCAGATTTTCTGTCTCTTCTTGACTCAGTCTTGGAAGATTGTATGTATCTAAGATTGTATTCTTTTCTTCTAAATTGTACAATTTTTTGGCATACAATTGCTCATAGGATTTTCTTATAATTCTTTGTATTTCTGTGGTGTTAGTTGTCACTTCTCTGCTTTTCTTAATGATTTTATTTGAGTCCTCTCTCTTTTTTCCTTAATGAGTCTGGCTAAGGATCTGACAATTTTGTTTATCCTTTCAAAGAACCAGTTCTTGGTTTCATTAATCTTTTGTATTGTTTTTCTAGACTCTATTTCATTCATTTCCGCTATGATCTTTATTATTTCCTTCCTTCAATTCACTTTGGGCTTCGTTTGCTGTTCTTTTTCTACTTTTTTTAATTGTAATGTTAGATTGTTTATTTGAGCTTTTTCTTGTTTCTCGAGGTATGCCCGTATTGTTACGAATCTCTCTCTTAGGACTACTTCACTGTGTCTTATAAATGTTGAGTCATTTTCATTTTCATTTGTCTCTAGGTATCTTTTGATTTCCTCTTTGATCTCATTAATGACCCATTCATTGTTTAGTAGCATGTTATTTAGCCTCCATGTATTTGTGTATTTTCCAGTTTTTTTTCTTGTAGTTGATTTCTAGTTTCATACCATTGTGATCAGAAAAGACGGTTGACATGATTTCAAGTCTCGAATTTATTGAGACTTGATTTGTGTCCTAACATGTGGTCTATCCTTGAAAATGTTCCATATGCACTTGAGAAGAATCTATATTTTGCTGCTTTGGGGTAAAATGCTCTGAACAAATCTATTAAGTCCATCTGTTCTAGTGTATCGTTTAGGCCCATTGTTTCCTTGTTGATTCTTCGCCTGGAAGATCTGTCCATTGGTATCATTGTGGTGTTAAAGTCTCCTACTATGAGTGTATTTCTATTGATCTCTCCTTTTATGTTGGTCAATAATTGCTTTATGTATGTAGGTGCTCCTATGTTGGGTGTGTATATGTTTACTAGGGTTATGTCCTCTTGATTTATAGATCCCTTTATTATTATGTAATGCCCCTTTTTTTATCTCTTGTTACAGCCTTTGTTTTAAAGTCTATTTTATCTAAGTATTGCTACCCCGGCTTTTTTTTTTTTTTTCATTTCCGCTTACGTGATATATCTTTATCCATCCCTTTACTTTCAGTCTGTGAGTGTTCTTTGATCTGAAGTGGGTCTCTTGTAGACAGCATATGCATGGGTCTTGTTTTCTTATCCATTCAGGGACCCTATGTCTTTTGATTGGAGCATTTAATCCGTTCACATTTAAAGTCATTAATGATAGGTACATTGTTACTGTCATTTTACTATTCGTATTTGTTATTTCTATTTTCTTTTTTACCCTTTCTCTTTTTACAGAAGTCCCTTTAACATTTCTTGTAATACTGGCTTGTTGGTGATGAATTCCTTAAGCTATTTTCTGTCTGGGAAGCTCTTTATCTCACCTTCCATTTTAATCGAAAGCCTTGCTGGGTAGAGTATCCGTGGTTGTAGATTCTTGTTTTTCATAACTTTGAATATTTCTTGTCATTCCCTTATGGCCTGCAAAGTTTCCATTAAAAAGTCAGCAGACATTCTTATGGGGGTACCCTTGTAAGTGACCGACTTCCTTTCTCTTGCTGCTTTTAAGATTCCCTCTTTGTCTTTGACAGTTGGCATTTTAATTATGATGTGTCTTGGTGTGGATCTGTCTGAATTCCTCGTGTTTGAAACTCTTTGTGCTTCCTGAACTTTTCAGCTTAATTCCTTTGCCAGGTTAGGGAATTTTTTTGTTATTATTTCTTCAAATAGAGTCTCAATCCCTTGCTCTCTCTCTTCCTCTTCAAGTACTCCTATGATTCGGATATTTTTATGCTTGTTGTTGTCCCAGAGGTCTCTTAAACTATCCTCATTTTTTCAAATTCTTTTGTTGTTGTTGTTATGATTGGGTGTATTCTGCTATCTTGTCTTCCAATTCACTGATTCGATCTTCTGCTTCGTCCAATCTACTGTTGAAACCTTCTAGTGTATTCTTCATTTCAGTTATTGTATTCCTCATTTCTGTCTGATTCTTTTTATGGTTTCTACATCCTTTTTAATGCTTACTATCTCTCTGTTGAGGTTCTCGTTGTGCTCATCCATTCTCCCCATAAGTTCATTGAGCATCCTTATAACCATGATTTTGAACTCTGTCTCTGGTAGGTTGCTTGCCTCCATTTCATTTAGCTTATTTTCTGGGGTTTTCTCCTGTCGTTTCATTTCTGGCATGTTTCTTTGTTTTCTCATTTTATTAGCCTCTCTGTGTGTCAGGAATATTTCTATGTGTCAGGAATATTTATTTCATCTCTCAGCCTTGGCCAGATGGCCTAATGTGTCCTGTGTTGCCCAGTGGCGCACTCTCCCTGATCTCTTGTGCTGGGAGCTTTGGACGTGACCTTCGTGTGGGTTGTGTGTGATATTCTGTTGTTGCCAAGTCTTTATTATTGTTAGTAGATCAGCGGGTGAGATTAACATTCAGCCTGACTAATTGTAGGAATTGGCTGCACCCTCAGGATAAGAGTTTTCGTGTGGGGGCTGACCCTACTGAGTGGGATTTGCCCTAGCAGGCTTGTGTACTTGTTGCAACCACCGTTTGTGTGTATCACTACTAGAACTAGCCAGGAGTTGCTCCGTTGTGATCTGGTGCCAGCCTCCAGATGCATTGGTTTTGTGACTCCTTGGGAGGGGCTCCCCTGTATGCCAAGTTCAGCTGCTGCTTTTAATTGCTCAGGACTACCTGGTGAGAACTACGAAGCAATCCACTGATGGTTGTTGCCTATGCTGGATCTATAGGTAAGTGGAAGAGACAACGCTCTAGGCAGCAGTTGGTTATCCCCTGTTCCTGACCTCGGGCAGTTTAGCAGAGAGACCAGTGCTCCTCAAGGCCTGACACTGCCTATCAGTAGCCTGTAAGTCTCTGAAACTGAATGAGCCTCTGGATGATATGTGTGTTGGGTGGCGCAGGGACCCTGGTAGTCTCCCGGGTCTATTGAGTAAATTTCCCCCTGTCACTGCAGTGTTAGTTTACGTGCCCACACTGTCTCTGTGTCTTGCTGTACAAGTTTCCACTTGTAGCAGGGTCCACTGCTGCCCACCCTGGGCCTAAATGCGCTACCCCAAAGCAGGATCAGCTGCCTATCAATGTACAGCAGCCACTTTGTGTACTAGATGGGGCAGGAGCTCAGGGAGTCAAGGGCCGTCAGGCCAATACAGACTCCTGCCATCCCCTTAAGAAATATTGCACCTCGTACAGGCAGCAGTGGTCGGTCCACAACTGTTTTCTTTGAAATGTGCTCACTGTGTTAGGAAAGGTCTATTGCCTGTGCTAACTGGTCAACCCCAGATCCAAGCAGGGAACAAGAGGCTGCTTGTCAATGGGCTGCAGACACATTGTGGCTTGGGAGAAGTGAGATCTCAAGGAGACAAGGTTCGTTCGACCAATACAGCCTCTGTTTTGCTGGACCCAGTTTTGTGGACCCAGATCACAGTGAGATCAGCTGCCATCAGGGTTGTTTCCACAGATCCCTGTGCTCCCTGGACACAATATTGCAACTCTTGCAGGTAGCAAAGGTCTGCTTGCCGTTGATTTCTGTGCAGTGCCCACCCTATGCTAGGCAAAGTTCATTGCTTGTGGGGATTAGGAGATCAGGAAAGAGGAAGGGCAGGGCTGTCAGTTCACTGTGAATGGGCCACATGGGCAATTTGTGGGTAGGGTGGGGCAGGGTCTCAGAGAGACAATGGCAGTCAGATCAATATAGCCTCAGTCTTGCTGCAAATTTGGTAACTGTTGTGCGTTCCCACAGACAACCCAGATCACAGCAAGACCAGCTTCTGTCTGGGACTGGCCCACAGGTCCCTGATATTTGCCCACGTTCGTGTTGGCAGTAGTGATCTGCCTGACCCTATCTCTGAAATAGGGCTCACAGCGCTGGTCGCCTGCTGGGTATGTAAATGTGGCACACAGGGATGGCCACTATTGCTGGGATTATAAACACTGCTCACAGACATGGCTGACTTGCTGTGAATAATTGGCTTGCCGTCATTCAGAGCAGGGCTTGGCAGCCATCTAGGAACAACTGCCCCAGGCAAACTGCAGGTTAGGCCGAGCTTGCTGATCCCCTCAGACCAGCACTTCCTAATGGCTCTGCACAATCAAGCTGGCATGGTGTGTAGGTTCCCTGAGGCGGGGCCGGACTAAGGCACAATGGTGGCTTTTCCAGCCCTCATTCTGATGCCAGGTAATGGAGCCATTTTCAGAATGAATCCCGCTCAAGCCTCTGACCCACTACCGGTGTCCCGGGTGAGTGTCCGCAGGTCAGAAAGCCTTTGCGCCAGTCCTTCGAAGGGACGTCTAGGGGCTCAGTCGCCTTCCATCTCACCCAGACAACTGGAATCCCTTCTAGTTTCTACAGTCAGAGTTGTTGGAATCTCCTCTTCCCCGGGCTGGGACCCTGTGCTGAATAGCCCCCAGATGAGACCAGGATGCCCCTCTCCTTCAGAGGAGCCTCTGCAGCTTCGCTGTCCCTCCCGCGAGTGTGGGTCCAGCCTGAATCGCGACGTTGCCCCTCTTGCCGGCTTCGATGTAGCTCCTTTATATTATCAGATGTAGGTGTTATGATAAGCAGGACTTCAGGTGATTCTCCGCATTGATTATTTTATAATTTGGTTGTAATTTCAATGCGGTCCTGGGAGGAGACGAACCCTGCTTTTACCTAGTCTGCCATTTTCCAAAACCTGTTTGAAGATTTGAATTGCTGAGGTCCATAATCCTAAAGACAGATGGCTCACTAGGACTCTACAAAATGCTTTTGCTACAGCTGCCACCTATGCCTGTCACTAAAAAAGTTCCCGATTCTGGGGATACAATGAAAAACAATGCCAATTGCACTCCTTTAACATACCAACAAATAATTCAAACTCACCTTAAGCCCAGGGTCCTTAAACCCTAAAAAGCAAATATTGCCATGTGGAAGGCCTTTAACCCTGATGATACCAATCTGAGGTTCTCCAGATAAAAAAAATATATATATATCTAAATAGGATAGAGAGAATGTCTTCAGTATATGCAGAGAGAGGGGGAGAGAGAGAGAGAGAGAGAGAGAGAGAGAGAAACATGATACATAGGAAGAAAAAAAAAACTGAAATGAAGGTCCAGAATCTGACCCAGTTGGAAACTCAATACTTACCAAATGAAATTGAAGAAGAAAAAGGTAAAGGGTACTGACTGGCTATTGTGCTTCTATGACATAGGTATTGAATTAACTTCAGCAACTGCTGAAATGCAAAATTGGCAACACTTTATGTCCTCAATCAATTCTGGGGCTCAAATTGCAGTTATACTGGGGATCTCACTGATTTATACATCTTGTGATGGATAATTTTATGTGTCACCTTCGGGGGTGTTTTTGGATAAGATTAACTTATGAATCAATGAACTCTGAGTAAGCGGACTGCCCTCCATAATGTGAGTGGGCCTCATCCAATCAGTTGAAGGCCTGAATAGAACAAAGACACCATCCTCTTTGAGCAAGAGGGAATTTTCCAGCAGGCTGCTGACCCATTCCTTATGATAAATCTCCATGTACCTATCTCCATCTATATCATCTGTCCATCTGTCTATCTGTCTGTCTGTCTATCTATCTATCTATCTATCTATCTATCTATCTATCACCTATCTACCTACCTATCTATCTATATACATCCTACTAGTTCTGTTCCTCTGGAGAAACATAACAAATACAGATTTTGATATCAAGGGTTCTAGAACATAATCTCAAGCATGAATCTTCTGAATTAGGTCTGGAGTTTCTGGAATTGGCTTGCTAATCTGATTAGATTTAAAGGCACTAATGACACTATTTTCAGGAATAAAGAGAGCACTGATAGGCCATGGCATGTTCCCACAATAGCAATAAGCAAAATAAGAACATTGGATACCCCTAATAAAACACTAATAAGAAGCAAGGAATTAGGTGAACATGGATATGACACTTTCAAACGTTTTTATCAAACTAACAAGTAAAATAATATTGGTTGCTCACTCCTAATATTGCTGGATGAAGTAGCGAAAGAAAGGAATGATTTCAAGACTTTAAATTCCCAGCTCAAGCTCCACATAAGTGACCTGAAACCTTCTATGTCTGTCCTGAAAGAGACTTTATCTTATGTAGCCACAGGGCAGAGATTACTGAAAACCAAACACACAATGTTATTCTGTGAGGAGCTGAATTACAACACAAGTTGAGCTCCCAGCCTTGCAGGATGTCCACTGCTAAAATGAGGGCACCAACGACAAAAGAATGGAATCTCAAAAGTTGGAATGGGGACATCTCAGAAGACCCTGATGAAGCTGGAGATGTTGAGCCCCTAAATTGTGATGAGTTTTCTGTGTCAGTAGAAGTAACTACTCCACCTCCATCTGAGGAGATTAACCTACATTGCCTAAGGAAACTGTAACAGCTTCCCTGGAGGTTATTGTCATACAAGACGTTGCTGATTCTCATCAAGACTCCCCGCTTTTTGCTTCTAGACCTACAACTAGAGTTCAAGTCCCAGCAGGCCTCTAAAGGTGAGGTCCAAAGAGTGACCCATTAGGAGATGTGTTACATTCCAAAAGAACTACTTGAGTTTTCTAAATTACATGAGCAGGAATCTGGGGAACATATGTGGGAATGGATACTAAGCATGTGGCATAATGGTGGAAGGAACCCAAAGTTGAGTCAGGCTGAATTTATTGATATGGACTCACTAAACAGAGATTCTGCATTTAATGTTGCAGCTTGAGGAGTTAGAAAGGGCTCTAAAAGTTTAATTTCTTGATTGAGACATGGACCAGAAGGTGGCCCACAGTGAGTGAACTAGAAATGCTGAACCTGCCTTGATTTAATGTAGAGGAAAGGATCCAAAGTCTTAAGGAGATTGGAATGTTAGAGTCATTTAAGACCTACTCCCCCACACTGGGAGGGTACTGAAGCCATAACTTTCAGCAATACGATGAGAAAGAAATTTGTGAGGGGAACCCCAGAATCCTTGAAGAGAAGAGCTCTGTGATTCCTCTTCTCTGTATGCCAGACGTCACGGTAAGAACTGCAGTCATTGAATTGGAAAACCTAAATGCACTGGGAGTAATTGGATCCAGGAGTGTCAGGAGCCAAGGGATGCCACTAATCCACCAAAGGAAAAATGGGTGTGGTTAATGTAATGAACAACAGAGCCAAAAGAGCAATCAGAATAGTCTGACTCATGCATTGGTTAGTTGAGCACTGTGTTCCTACCAGTGAAATTGATAGAAAGCCTACTAAATTCTTACTTGATTTCTATAAGCAGAAATGTTCCAGATCAAGTGGACAACAATCTAATCTGAATTATAAAAAAACAGAAGATCATGGCCCCTCAATCAATTCCTAGTTTACAGACTCAGAACCTCCTGAATGAAGGAGAGCCCGGGTCTCTTTGAGAAAGGACTCTGGTATGCTACTGAAAATTTATTCCGTTAATCTTTCTCCCAGCCTTTCCCATAGACCTGCAGCCCTTTACCAGAGTAACTGTGCATTGGTTAAAAGAAAATAATCAGACTTTTCAGGAACTACTGGACACTGGCTCTGAACTGACACTAATTCCAAGATGTCTCTGTGGCCCACCAGTCAGAGTAGAGGGTTATGGATGTTAGATGATTAACAGAGTTTTAGTTCATATCTGTCTCATGGTGGGGCCATTGGGCCCCTAAACTCATCCTGTGGTTATTTACCCAGTTCTGGAATGAGTAATGAAATAGATATACACCGTAGTGAGCAGAATACCCACATCGGCTCCCCGACCTGTGGAGAAAGAGCTATCATGGTGAGACAGGCCAAGTGGAGGCCACTATAACTGCCTCTTCCTAGGGAAATAATAAGCCAAAAAGCAATACCACATTCCTGGAGGGATTGCAGAGATTGCTGCCACCATCATGGAATTGAAAGATACAGGGGTGGTGATAACCCCAACAACCCTATTCAATTTGCCTATTGAACCTGTGCAGAAGACACACAGATGGCTCTTGGAGAATGACAGTTGATTACTATAAGCTTAAACTCCTCCAATAGCAGTTGCTGTATCAGATGTGGTTTCATTGTCTGAGCAAAGTAACTAGTCTGCAGTTTTTATCTAGCAAATGTCTTTTCCTCCATACCTGTCAATGAGCTTCTTCAGAAGCAGTTCACTTTCATTTGTTCCACACCAAGAGAACACTTATATAGATTTTGGTAATTAGGTGTTCGGTGCTGCCATTGCAAACACCTAAAAAGTTGGGCATGGTTTTGGAACTGGGTAGTGGGTGAAGAGTAGAAGAATTTTGAGGTGCTTGCTAGAGAAAGCTTAAATTGCCTTAGAAAAAAGCCTTCATTCATTGCCTTGGACAGACATTTGAGATCAGCTGAATTTCCAAACTGCTTTGGGACTCTAACTCCTTTCTGCCTTCCATTTCTTTCCATATTAATATCTGCTATCCTATACCTGTTCCACCATTGTATGTTGGGTAAAGATAGCTTGTCACTTTAGTGTCACTGGTCCCCAGATGGAAAGGAATCGTATACCAGGAGTTGGACTTCATGATCATAATCAGCAACCTCATCCATGCCCTATTTAGATAATTGAGCTGATGAGATTTTGATGAGCTTTTGGAATTGAGCTGATGCTCTTATACCATGAGAAATTTGGAAACTTTTGAATGGAGTAAATGAATATTGTATGTGGAACAGACTGGATTACTGGGGCCCAGAGGGCAGGCTGTGGTAGACAGGATTCTAAGATCATCCCCAATGACTCTTGACTCTGTATAATCTCCTCCCATTAAGTGTGAGAGGAGCCTGTGAATATGAAGACATATCACTACTGTGATTATTATATTATATGAAAGAGAGATTTTGCAAATGCATTAAGGTCCCAAGTCAGTAGACCTTCAAGTAAGGTGGTACCCTTGGTGAGCCAGGCCTAATCAGGTGAGCCCTTAAGATGGCCTGTGCACTTCCTGAGTGGCTCAAATGTGAGAGAGTGTATGGTGGAGCTGATGTAGCAAAGAACTTCAGGTAATTTCTAGAAGCTAAAAGGTGAACTTAATTCTGCCAATAACTAGAATGAGCTTGGAAATGTGATCTTCCAAAAAGACCCCAGAAAGAAACATAGCCTGGTTGTCTTAATCAGCTTGAGCTGCTATAAAAAATTACCACAGACTGGGTAGCTTAAACAACAATCAATTATTTCTCACAGTTCAAGAGGCTGAGAATTCCAAGATCAAAGTGCCAGTAGATTTGATGTCTAGTGAAGGCCCACTTCCTGGTTTGCAGATCATCTTCTTGCTATATCCTCACATAGCTGAGAGCTCTGTTCCTTCCACCCCCTTATAAGGGCATCAGTCTCATCATGGGGCTCAATCCTCATTACCTCATCCAAACCCAATTACCTTGCAAAAGTTCTATCTCCAAATGCCATCACATTGGGGATTAGGGTTTCAATTAGGGTTTTGGGGGTGGGGCACACAAACATTCAGTTCATGGCATTGACTGACTGATTTCTAAGGCTGATTTCACCCTGGGAGAAACCGAGCAGAGAAACCAGTCATGCCATGCATGGATTTCTGAACCTACAGAACTGTGACCTCAAAAACCGGTACCGGTCTGTGGTCTGTTAAGTACTGGGCTGCACTGCAGGTGATGAGCAGCCGGCGAGCGAATGAAGCTTCATCTATATTTGCAGCCACTCCCCAACACTAGTATCACTATTTCAGCTCCACCTCAGATCATCAGGCATAGAATTCTCATAGGAGCATTTGTCCCTGACGTCAAAAAGTTTGGGGACCAACCACTGTTTTAAGCCACTAAGTCTGTATTAATTTGTTTTGCAGGAATAGAAAACTAACGTAGATGGAGTTGCTGAGTTATAGAAATTGCATAAACTTAGCTTTACTAGATGCTGCTAAACAGTTTTCTAACTGGTGGTATCAATTTACATTCTCACTAGCAGTCAGAGTTCCAGTTCCTTTATCTTCTTC
>NW_006431077.1:56215-59236 GCF_000325575.1 Pteropus alecto
AAGACATATCACTACTGTGATTATTATATTATATGAAAGAGAGATTTTGCAAATGCATTAAGGTCCCAAGTCAGTAGACCTTCAAGTAAGGTGGTACCCTTGGTGAGCCAGGCCTAATCAGGTGAGCCCTTAAGATGGCCTGTGCACTTCCTGAGTGGCTCAAATGTGAGAGAGTGTATGGTGGAGCTGATGTAGCAAAGAACTTCAGGTAATTTCTAGAAGCTAAAAGGTGAACTTAATTCTGCCAATAACTAGAATGAGCTTGGAAATGTGATCTTCCAAAAAGACCCCAGAAAGAAACATAGCCTGGTTGTCTTAATCAGCTTGAGCTGCTATAAAAAATTACCACAGACTGGGTAGCTTAAACAACAATCAATTATTTCTCACAGTTCAAGAGGCTGAGAATTCCAAGATCAAAGTGCCAGTAGATTTGATGTCTAGTGAAGGCCCACTTCCTGGTTTGCAGATCATCTTCTTGCTATATCCTCACATAGCTGAGAGCTCTGTTCCTTCCACCCCCTTATAAGGGCATCAGTCTCATCATGGGGCTCAATCCTCATTACCTCATCCAAACCCAATTACCTTGCAAAAGTTCTATCTCCAAATGCCATCACATTGGGGATTAGGGTTTCAATTAGGGTTTTGGGGGTGGGGCACACAAACATTCAGTTGATGGCATTGACTGACTGATTTCTAAGGCTGATTTCACCCTGGGAGAAACCGAGCAGAGAAACCAGTCATGCCATGCAATGGATTTCTAACCTACAGAACTGTGACCTCAAAAACCGGTACCGGTCTGTGGTCTGTTAAGTACTGGGCTGCACTGCAGGTGATGAGCAGCCGGCGAGCGAATGAAGCTTCATCTATATTTGCAGCCACTCCCCAACACTAGTATCACTATTTCAGCTCCACCTCAGATCATCAGGCATAGAATTCTCATAGGAGCATTTGTCCCTGACGTCAAAAAGTTTGGGGACCAACCACTGTTTTAAGCCACTAAGTCTGTATTAATTTGTTTTGCAGGAATAGAAAACTAACGTAGATGGAGTTGCTGAGTTATAGAAATTGCATAAACTTAGCTTTACTAGATGCTGCTAAACAGTTTTCTAACTGGTGGTATCAATTTACATTCTCACTAGCAGTCAGAGTTCCAGTTCCTTTATCTTCTTCAACTCTTGATATTGGAAGTCATTTTGACTGTTCTGATAGATGTTTGCTGATATCTCATTGTAATTTAAGCTTACATTCCTGATGACTGAGTTTTGACAATCTTTTATTGGTCAGTTGGATGTCCTATATTAGGAAGCTCTGTTGAAATACTGTGCCAATGTTAAGTTGCGTTTACTTTTTACTCTTCTCGATTTTATTCTGTACATTAGATACTGGTTGGCTGTGTGTGTATATATATATTTTCAATGTTTTTCTTTACTGTCAGTGCTTTTCATGTCTTGTTTCAGATATCATCTACTCCAAGGTCATAAAGATATGCTAAACATTACTTTCTATAAACTTTATCTTCTGGAATTCTTTTGTGTATGATGTAAGTTAGGGGCCAAAGTTATTTTTTCCAAATGGATGGATATCCAATTAGTCTAGCACCACTTACTTAAATGACTATCCTCCTCTAAACCACTGCATTGGTACCTTTGCTATAAATCAGGTGATCATATGTATATGCATTGACTATATATGTGTGTCTTCTTATGGATTCTTCTTTGTTCCATTGGTCTATTTGTCATGATACTATCTAAATTATTATAGCTTTATAGCTGGCCTTGCAATTTGGCTGTGAAAGTCCTTCAAATTTATTCTTCTGGATGGCTTTGGCTCTTTTTGGATCTTTGATATCCATATATATATTTTAGAATCAACTTGCAAATTTCCATTCGCCAAAAAAACCAAAAACAACAACAACAACAACAACAAAACCCCAGCTGGTATTCCAGCTGGGATTAGATTGAATCTACAGAACATTTTGGTGAGAAATGTCTTGATTTAATTTTCATAATATTATCTTCTAATCCATAAATATATCTCTGATTTATCTAGGTCTTCTTTAATTTCTCTCAGAAATATTATATAGGTTTCTGGGCAGAGGTCTTGTGAATTTTTATTAGATTTGTTCCTAGGTATTTGATGTTTTCTGTTTCTATAGTAAATAGCATTAAAATGTTTCTTTTTATAATTTCTGATGCTAATATATAGAAATACAACTCAATTTTATAATATTGACCTTATATCTAGCAATCATGCTAAATTCATTAATTCTAAATTTGATATAGACATCCTTTATTATATGTAAACAACTTGTCATGTCTTTTATTTCTTTAAGAGCTGAGAAAACTCTCTCTAAAGACCCTAAAGTGACTTACATTTAGATCTTGTGAACTACAACTGAGAAATGTCCATTTGCAAACCAGTCACTGAAGTGCTAATGAGATTACGGTGACCTAGTTAGTCAAACACAATGCCATTTATATCAGATACACTGCATTATGATGTCACAATTTTCCTTTATTTTAACCAAATATATAAATATTTAGAGATTGATGATTTGATTAGAAGGTTGAGAATCAGGAGGTGATGTATTCTCATTTGTGGAATATTCCTCCATGTAAATGAGTTGTAATTACAGTTCTTTTTTTTTTTTTTCCAAGCCATATTGAACAGCCTCTATTTTTTTCATTTATTTATTTATTTGTTTGTTTATTTATTTATTTTTACATTGAAGAAACGATGTAATTTTTTACCCTGTCTACCTCCCCCCTTTTACCTCCCCCCTCCTCTCTGGTAACCACTAGTCCATTGTCCATATCCATGAGTCTCTGTTTGTTTGTCCCGTTCATTTGTTGCTTTTAGGTTTATATCTCATATATAAGTGATATCATGTGATTTTTAACCTTTTCTGTCTGGCTTATTTTGCTTAGTATGATTATTTCAAGGTCCATCCATGTTGTTGCAAATGGCAGTATCATCTCTTCTTATGGCTGAGTAATATTCTATTGTATATATGTACCACAG
>NW_006431077.1:59359-73447 GCF_000325575.1 Pteropus alecto
CTATACTGTTTTCTATAGTGGCTCTACCAATTTGCAGTCTCACCAGCAGAGTATGAGGGCTCCTATTTCTCCGCATCCTCTCCAGCATTTATTACTTGTCCTGTTGATTATAGCTATTCTAACAGGTGTGAGACGGTATCTCATTGTGGTTTTGATTTGCATTTCCCTAATAGCTAGTGATGTTGAGTATCTTTTCATATATTTGTTGGCCATTTGTATGTCCTCCAGGGAGAAGTGTCTGTTTAGGTCTTCTGAACAGTTTTTGATTGGAATATTTGTTTTATTGTTGTTATTACAATTACAGTTCTTAATTCATATAATTTCTTAAGCAATGACTCATACATGTCATATGTGAAAAACAGTGGTAGCTTTTTGAAAAATGAATTTTTCAAATGAATTAGTTCATTTCAAAAAAATACTCTGCTGTTTATAAAGCTCAAAATTATCACAGAAAATTTAACACACACACACATCAAACTTTTCACAATAGTTATCAATCATTGGTAGGACTGTGACTCAAAATTTGTCTTAAACTATTCTAAATTATCTAGATGCTCTACTGCAGGGTTTGTCAGATTCAATACTATTGGCATTGTGGGTCAGATAATTCTGGGCCAGAGGCTCTCTTGTCTATTGAAGGGATTGAGAACATCCCTGGCCTTTGCGTACTAGATTCCAGTAGCACCTCTCCCTCTCCAGTTGTGATAGTCTCCAGACATTCCCAAGTCCCACCTCCTCCCCCGCCCAGGAGGTGAAATGGCCTTGGCTGAGACCAGATGCACTATAGTGAATGAAATTGTAATATATGTAAAATGCTAGATAGATGTAAATATAGATCAGTAGAGTATATCTTGTGTTTTTCGTATATCATAGACATTTTCTCAAGGCATTAATTCTTTTTTCAAAAACATCCTATAAGAGCTGAATAAGTTTATAGTATGGAAATCTAGTATCTTATTGGAGATTGAGGTTGTTTCAGGTTATTTAAAATAAATGACACTATAATAATCACCTTTGAGCACACACACGCATACACACTATCTTAAACTGGAGCACTAGAAAAGAAAAAGGAGGACACTGAAGACATGGCAATGGGGTTAGAGAGGGACTTCTTAGCATAAATTTGAGATCTCACAGAAAATAAAATCAGTAAGTGAAAGACATGCATATATATCACATGTACTAAAGAGAGCAAGGATAGATGGGGGCATTTTAGTTATTACTTAGTCAAAGATCATCAACCATGACTAAGGCCCAGATTCCAGAAAGGAGGAAAGATCTTAGAGAGTAAACTGAAATGACTCCCAAGAGGAAAAATGGATCCATGAAACTGCTGAAAGTTGACCTATAGAATTAAGAGAATGACTGTGAAATAAGTTGAATTTCATATCCCTAAGTGACTAGGACAACAGAGGATGCAGTGACCAATATGGTCAGGACAGGATCACTGATTCTCACTGTGTCCCCAATATGCAAGACTACCCTATTCCAGGAAGTGGCACTACCATTCACTCAGACACTATGGCCAAAATCTTGGGAGTCATCACTAATTGTTATCCTTCCCTCATGGCATCGCAGCTGTTCAAGTTTTCTCAGCTAAGGCCCCAGACATTGTGGAGCAGAGACCAGCCAAAAAAAAGCCATTCCTACTACCATATTGAAATTTCGGCTCTACAAAATACATGAACATAATAAAATGTAGTTCCACAACACTATTGTGGAATGGCAGGTGACCAGGACACATTCTCTTCATTTATTCTTCATTTAAGTCCACCCTACGCTTCATCAGTATTTCATTTTCCATATTCTATTTTTATTCAGCTCCTAGTCCATCTTTCATAACTTTGTATTATTCATTTCATTCCAAACTTCATTCCATTATTTGATGATATATTTTTAATTTACAGTGCATATTTCACGGTCCATTCATTTCAGGCCACTGAATAATTTATTCCATTCTATAGGCATTCCTATTCAATCTTGATTTCCTTCTATTTTATTTAATACTTAATTTCACACTATATTCCATTTCATTCCTTTCCTCATATAACATTATATTTTTCTTTTATTCGCTATGCCATTGGATACATATTTCTATTTTGCACTCCATTCCACTTTCCCATATTTCATTCAGTTTTCCATTCCATATCCCGTTCAAGTCCGAATTTCATTCTCCATTTTATTCCAGTTTCCACTACAGTCTCAATTTCATCACAGTCTGTATTCCATTTTAAATCCATTCTTCACTCCATATTAATTAACAGTTCAAATACCATTCCATTATATTTTTTAGTTGTGTTTCAGTCCAGTTGGTCATCTGCTCCAGTAAATATCCCATTCCATTTTGCCTAAAGTGCTAAAACAGCAACTTTTAAGAGAATCACTTACCAATATTTTTATCAAAAAATTACAAATAAACCAAAAATTTCCTGTTCTGGGAATTTATCCATAAGATCACATTTGAGAATATGAACATTTTTTAGCAAAAAGCATATGTTTCACATTGATGTGTTATAGAGAGTGAAAAATTGGAGACAATATAAATGTTGATCCACATAGCAATGTTTGAAAATGTAAGCTTCTTTCATAAAAGCAATATTTTGCTGTTACACAATGGCCTTGTGGAAATTTATATATTGAAAAACAAAGTGTGTTTTCTGGACCCAAAAAGCCCAATACAAACGATATGTATGCAAAACTAATGCTATTTGTATAAAAACAAAACAACTATGAATGATTTATGAATGGCCATTCAACTAAAAAACAATTAAACATACCCATTATTTGCCTGTGGGTAATTCTAGTTTTCCTACATTTGCTTCCCGGTTTTCAGTACTGAACATGTAGTCTTTTTGTACAATGACTAAAAATCAATGTTCAAATGTTGAACTTCAAGTCTGTGCACCACAGCATATTTATATTAACAAAAACAAGAAAAAAGGCCAAATTAGCGGATTATTATGCAGCCGATATAAATGAAGATGCGTATCTGAGAAGAGCAATATTTGTAATCCTAAGCAATTCTAGCTCATACTTTGGGAGATAAGGCAGGGGAAGTATCTTACTGAGAATTCACGTCCCTTTCTGGTGCATGGCACCAGGGCTGAACAATCCGAGCCAAGACAGTGTGGGCTCCACCCCTTTTCTCACCTTTAGGCGGCTCTCAAAACAAACCAGTGTGTGGGGACATCCAGATGCCCGGAAAGTTCTGGCACTGTCCCCCACTTTGGGTCACACAGCGGGGACAGTGTCCATGCCAGATGCCAGAGGAGACACCTGGCTGGGGGATATCTCCTGCCGGCCAGTGTGGCATCTTCTTCAAGCCATCACTTGAGGTTGAGCGAACAGAGTGGGGCTGAGAAGCTAAGCTGATTTGGGGCCACTCGCATTGTTTATATGGACAGCCCTACCTGTGGAAACACACCCACATACAGGCCTGGAGAAGGATGGGGAGTTCATGTAGTGGACCAGCCTAGAGGACTCCAGGGCGGGTGGAGCACAGCCGTCTGTTTTGCACCAGAGGGAGCTAGGTTGCCGTACTCCGGAGATTGAGTCACATGGCCTAGAGCTCGCCAATCAGAAGCCGACACTCCACCGGGTCCCGCCCAGCTTCCTCAGTCCTCCAGCTTCAGCTCCAGCCAGGCAGCGTCTTCAGCCGCGCGCTCAGGTTTCCGGTCTCTGCGGGAGAACCTGGGATCATGGCCACTCAGTCGTGCTGCGAGAAGGAGCAGAAGCAACAGCAGGGTGAGGTGCCCGCAGGGCCGAAGAACCAGATCTCCGTTGTCCCTGGCGGCACCCACGAGCCCGGCAGCCACGTTGCCGGTGTCTCCACGGTCTCGAGCGACCCGTCTCCGTCAGGTGGTGGCGCCCCGCGCCATGGCACAGCAGGTGCCTCCTCCTGCACCATGGCCGCCGCCGGCGCCATTTCGTCCACTGCGGAAGAGCCAGGGCCGCCCTCCATGGACTGCGAGCAGGAGAGTGGGCGTCCTGAGCGGCAGGGCGGCCCGGGCCCCCACGCAGTGCTGAGATGTGTGGGGCTCGAGATGGGCCAAGGTCTACAGACCGCATACGCAGGCAGCATGGTCGCCGTGGGGCAAGCCACGAGCGGCGCTGTCCCCGCCAGCGGGCGTCCGACCCAGACCAGGGGCTCAGCGAAGGGCCGAGGGCGGAAGCGGCCCAGCCGTGCAGAGACTGCCCAGGCTCAGAAGCTTCCATGGCGCTGTCTGTTTCCGGAGGCTCCTGCACCTTTGCCGCCATCTTCTTCAAGGGCTCAGCCCAGCAGCCATAGCCGCCGTGCACCTCAGGCTTCTCCGTTGAGTGGCGGAACCCAGCCAGGCCCAGTCCTCCGAAGCCAGGCCCTGCTCTCCGCATCAGGCCCTGCCCTCCGCAGTCATTCAGCCAGGCCAGGGCCTGCTCTCCGCAGCCGAGCCACGCAGCCTAACCCTGCGTCCCGCCGCCGTGCACCGGAGCCCGGCCCTGCGTCCCGCCGCCGTGCACCGGAGCCCGGCCCTGCGTCCCGCCGCCGTGCACCGGAGCCCGGCCCTGCGTCCCGCCGCCGTGCACCGGAGCCCGGCCCTGCGTCCCGCCGCCGTGCACCGGAGCCCGGCCCTGCGTCCCGCCGCCGTGCACCGGAGCCCGGCCCTGCGTCCCGCCGCCGTGCACCGGAGCCCGGCCCTGCGTCCCGCCGCCGTGCACCGGAGCCCGGCCCTGCGTCCCGACGCCCTGCATCCGCGCCAGGCCCTGCACTCCGCGGCCGTGCAGCCGCGCCAGGCCCTGCACCGCGCCGCCCCCGCCGCGGTGCCTCCACGCGAGGCACTGCTCGGCGCAGCATTGAATCCGGGCCAGGCCGTGCTTTGCGAAGTTCTGCTTCTACGCCAGGCCCTCTTTCTCCTAGCCGCGCAGCAGGGCCAGACCCTGCCCTCACCAACCTTCCCAGCTCACCAGGCCCTGCTCTCCGACGACGCGTGTCGGGGCCAAGCCCTGCCCTCCGCAGCCGCGCCACCCTGCTAAGCCCTGCCCTCCGCAGCAGGAGTACCACTTCGGGCTTTGTCCTCCGGAGCCGCCACACCCAGAGAAGAACATCCTCTAGCAGCCGCCCTTCTATCCCTGGTGACCAGAGTCGTCCTCCTTCTCCTGGGTTTTCCTTAAGAAGGCTTGTCTGCCAGAGCAGCTCACGCTCTCCTGATCCTGAGGTCCAAAGCCTTCCTTCCCAGCCGCGTTGGCATGCTGTCCGTATGCGTGCCTCCTCACCCTCACCTCCTGGTAGGTTCTTTCTTTTCCCTGGGCAGTATGGAGAGAGTTCCTCCTCTTCCTCCTCCACCTCCTCCTCTTCTCCCTCTCCCTCCTCCCCTGGGCTTCCTTCTCAGAGCCCCTCCTCCTCCCCCACTAATATTTCAGGCCAGAGCTCCTCTTCTTCTTCCCCTAGGTTTGGTGGCCTGGGCTCCATCTCCACTCCTAGCCCTGCTAGCCTTAGGCGTGCCTTGCTGCCAGAGTTTGATGCCCCAAGCCCTGTCTCTCCAGAAGAGCAGGCTGAAACAGAGAGCATCCCTTGCCCCCCTACACCTCCTATACTGTGACCCTCCATGCGCATCCTCATAAGTCCCAAGAAAGGAGTCAGCATGCGCCCACTGCCCTCAATGTGCTATCTGCTCCTACAGTTACTTGTAAGGTGTCCAGGTGGTCTTGCCATTAACCAACATGAGTACTTTTGAAGCCCTTGTTTGGAGAGGCAGTTTTGAAGTCTCTCCTCCCCATAGCTGCACTACCTAGCACTTATCTGCTGTTGGTTCTTGATTCCCAGCCCTCTTCTTCCTCACAAAGACCTGCTTTTGCCTCTGAGCTGAGATTTTTCCTTTTCTAAGTTGCCTTTATATAATGAAATTTTTGAATGAATAAAACAAAAATGTTTATTTCATTTTAAAAATGTAGCATTTTTTTTGTCCAAAAAGTTTTAATCCTCTGTCTTATTCACAGGATTAAAGAAAGTTGTTAGCATGCTAGCTGACTCTTTAGTAGAAGTGAGAGAGAATAAAATATTATCCTAGCAATTATTTGTTCTCACTGTCTAAAATGGAGTTCTGTCTAGGAAATTCCCATTTATATGCTATATACCCTCTTGGCATAGATTATTTGCAACTTGGACAAAAAAAAGGGGACAGGGTTTAACCCAGGGTAGCTGGAGAAAGAATGGTGATGGAGATTCAGGGTCAGGAAAGAGGCAGGATATGACCCTGTCTGTGTGTATGTTGGTGATGGGAAGTAAGGAGTGTTGGAAGAAAGACTCGGGATCAGGAAGGGGAGAACATCTCAGTTTCTAAAGGAGGAAAAAGTTTATGTATCAGGAACAGGGGCTCCTGAGGTCTGGGAGAGTGATTCAAGGTTAACAACTGATATGAAAACTAGCAGATATTTAGTGAAAAAAATGTGTTAGTGGATAATCCCATTTTAAAAAAAAATTGTGAGAAGGTATTTGAGGGTGAGTGTGTATGCGTGTTTGTAGACATATTTGGAGAACACTAGATGGACATATACCATGGTGTGAGCAGGATATATCTAGTTTTTGGAATAACCGGTGATATGGTTTTCTATGTTCTTCATTTTCCACCTTGACCATATTGCTACTTCTGCAATGAAACTCAACTCAGCTGATTTTCAAGAAGTTGTGGAAACATCGTAGGAGACTACATTAAAGGAATGGAGTAAATACACATGCACACTCCCCAAATCCCTTTTCCTACTTACCCATATTTCTCCTCTCTTTGTTTTTCTGGTATGTAGCCCATGGTGGCATAGACCTGGGCAAAAATGGCCCTATTCCTGGACCTCACATTTTAGAGGTTCCTGCTTAGGCCCTCTTCATGCTATATTCAGACCACAGAGCTAGGAGTCCACCGGGACAATGGAATATGCCAACACCCTGCAACTTTTGTAGAAAATGTTTCAGGTTCACTCATTCCCCAAGGCTGCTTCCAGTCCTGTAAAGTCCTATTCTCCAGGTCCTTTCTAAGGAAGGGAGGTCTAAGCCTATGATATGCATACTCTTTCATCCAAATAATGGACAAGCAGCCACTGTTTGTAGAAGTGAAGAGCAGACAAAGCTTGGAGGTATAGGCTGAAGTATTCTCACAGATGTGGGGCACCTCTTGGTATAAGACATAGCTGGCAGTGGGAAGAGATAAAAGACATGGGCCAAGGGCCTTCATTTGTACTTTTGCCCCAGACATACTGCAAATGTTAGTGACTATCCTGTACATATAATTAGCTCTGTTGCCCAGCCCCAGAGAGTTAGAGACATGCAGGGATATGTATTTAGGAAGCTATACCATGTCCTTGGAGGTAGCTCTGACCATACAACTCCCTCATCTCTCAGATGTTGAGGGAAGCAATAGTTTAGGTTCTAGGTCAAATTCCTTTCTGCAGTGAGCCAGCATTCAGTGGGCTGAATCAGAGATGCCCCCACTCTACTTCATGCTAATGTTTTTGTGGGTCTCCTCAGTATTTGATCTGCTTGGGAGTGGACTTTAATCCAATGTCCTTAACTCAAGCTCACCATACTAAAATCTGCATAGCCCCTATTAAACACAGGCTCTTTTTCCTTCTCTTGACCTTTGGTCCTCCCAATACTCCCTCCTTGTGAAAGTACCAAATGCCATCACACAGCAGACCTCCATATTGCAGAATCCAATGTATAATTTTTAGATTTTGCCTTGACTTTTTGACGGCATTTGACACAGTGATCACTCCCTTTTCCTTTTACACGTTCTTCCTTAGTCTTTAAAACTGCCCTCTTCGTGTTCACCCTACATTCTCCTAGACCTTCCTCATTTTTTACTCCTCTAAGTGTTGGATTGCTAAAGGCCTGTTTTTGTTTTTCTTATGTTTATTTCCTAAGATATCCCATCTAGCCCCATATTTTTAAATGCAGGTATCCCCTGCTTTTCAAAAGTTTGTGTTATACCCCTTTGCTTTTACAAAAGACCTACATTAGTACCTGTTTTCATTAACTGCAAGAAATCTAAAGAGGATTTTCTCTTTTAACTTAATGGTAATTCTTCACTTTATGCCATTTCAGCTTACAGAAAGCTTCATAGGAATGTTCTACTTTTGAATAGTGGGGGAAGCCTGTACTCTTTTAGACTGATGAATCAAAATAATGTGTGTCCACTCCCACCCATTCCCTTGTACTCCAGTCATGTATATACAGCTACTTATTTGGCTTCTCCACCTGAGATGTCTAAAAGGCATATCAAGTTTCAGTAATAGGAAGTTCTGTACAGTTGATATATAATGCTAGCCACACATGTAATTTACGATTTTCTAGTAGCCAAATTTAAAAATGTATGAAGAAACACATGATATTAACTTTAATCATTTATTTAATTGTGTCTATCTAAAATATTATTCAACATGTAATCACTATAAAATTAATTAGATATTTCATATATTTCCTACTCTTTAAAAGCTGCCGTGTATTTATACTTAACAGCATGTCTCAATTCTGACTAGCCACATTTCAAGTACTCAATGGGCATAACTGTGGACATGTGTGTATAGCACAATTTTAGACCTCATTTCCTTAGTCTCTCATTCATTTCCTATTGAATTGTGATTCTACCTCCAGCAGTTTCTCATAATTGTTGGCTCCTGTCATTTAAGGCTTGTTGGATGAATTTAATAAGGGCTTCTATTTGTGCTATAATGTCCTCTAGGACAATGAAGAGAAGAGAGATAGGCCAGATGATCATCCAATAGAAGATAGAATGTGTCTACCTGGCCTTGAAGGGAGGGAGGTTGGCAGCTTTAGGAACTTAACCTGGTTGTGCACTCTACATGTTGGTTGGGGGAGGCAGCACTGTCAAGCATGACTCGGGGCAGGATATGCCAGACCAGGACCTCTAATAGCGGCAGCCTGGTTTACACTGTTACAAGGGAAATCTTGGGTTAGGCCAGACATGGTGTTCACACAAACCAAAGCATATTTAGAACCCTCACTCGGAGGAGGCCAATATAATCAAGTCAATTTCTCATCAATTGGGAACTCCAGTGAATGACCCCAGACTCCTTTAGCAGTTGCCTTGGGTGTTGTTTGGAACACAAAGGACATGCTATTACTGCATTAACCAACTTATTGTATTCCCAGGGCAATCTAGAATCCTTGGTAATATATCATTCCATTCAGGTGCTACAATGGCCACTCTTCCTGTGCATCCAATCTGCTGTATCTACTGAAGGGTCGGTTGCTAGGGCTTGTACCGGAGCTACAGCATCAGCTTCCTGATTGCCAAGATATGTTAGTATCTTAGCCAGGATGTGGAAAACAGTGAGGAATGCCTTAGACTCTTGCAAGCACCTAAATGTCTTTCCACATAGCCTGACTCCACAAAGGCTTATTCATGATCATCCACCCTTTGGTTTCCTATCGTCCATGCCCATGGGTTAATTCCATTAATACAGCCCAAATTTCACTGCAAAGAGTTAATATCCGGGACTCAAGAGTGACCACCAGTTAAAAGGCTCTAAGTTTAGCCCCTTGGCTGGCTGCAGCTCATTACTCTTTCCATCCAGATGGTGTCAGTGTTGTGCAGAATAGTGACTGCAGTCTATGTAGTCACTTTGCCCTGACTAGACCCATCTCTACAGGCTGCAGGGACTGCCGCAGGAATAGTGGCAGGGCCATTTGGAGAATTTACACCCTCAGTGGGCCTATAACACCTGCAATTTTAGACAGTGGGCTGGTTGTCAGGGTGCTCCTTTGCTGTAAATAGGGATGCCACTTAAAGTGCAGAGGTAAGTCGATGGAACATATTCTCAATCCACACTTTGATAACCCTTCCAGAGCTGGGGCCAAAATCCTACAGGTACTCTCTCCTACTGTTTTCTCTGCCACAGTGCCCAACTCCTACTTTCCAGAGTCACAGACACATTTAATTTAAATGGGAGATGCCCAGAGCTTTTTGCCTTCTCAAAGGTGGCTTGTTGCTCTGATCTCCAGTCCCATACTTAACCCTTTTCGTTTTACCAGGTGGTATAAGGGATGGGAGCACTGTGCCAGATGGGAAATAAAAATCCTCCAAAACCCCTAAATCCCTACAAAGGCTTGTACCCCTTTCATGTTCGTAGAGGTTGGAATGTGAAAATTATAGTTTATTAATTATAGCTTCTGGGACAAAGCATGTCTTACCTAATCAAATGACTTCCAGGCAGTGCCTGGACCTTGAATTTTCTATTGGTTTACCACCTATCCTCTCCCTCACAGATGTTCCAGCAAAGCCTGCTGAGTGTCCTGTATCAGAAGCAAGTCTTCACATGTTAACATCATGCCATCAGTGTAATGGGCCCATTTTACTCATGTGAGAAAAGAGAACAGGGACAGGTCTCAGGCTACCATCCCATGACATACTGTGGGGTTGTACAAGTAGCCTTGGGAAGCACTTGAAAAGTCCATTTTTGCTCTCCTACACAAAGATAAATTGATCTTAGTGATCAGAAATCTGTACTTGCCAGAGTCTTTCCATGAATTTCCTTGAATATGAAGCACTTTTGCAAGAAAACTTTAGCAAAAGTATCAGAGTTAAACAATAACTGTTTATAAATGAGAAAAGACTTAAAATGGCCATGATTAAAGATCTGATAAGAGTTCATTATAACACAACTGACAAGGGAATTGGATTATTTCTGTGACATGCATTTTTAAATAATAACTAGAATTATGACTGATAACATCTTATCAGTACATATCAGATTTTTAGGAATTTCATATGTCTGGAACATATATTAATAACAAATTTATATAAATATAACCTAAAGAAAGTTTAACATCACTTCTTACTTGATAATGCCTCTCATGTAATTTAACATATCAAATAAGCCTAATTAGTTTAATATCTCTTTTATTAGGAGAGAGAACAAATCTTTTGAGATGTTCCAGGGGCCATCTGGATAACCTCAAAGTTAGTTTGATGTCAAATACTTCATTTAGAATTTTATTTTTGGAAAATTGTCAAAAATACTAAAAGACTTTAAAACATTTGATTAAATAGGGCCATAGGTCACTGTGAAACAATATTTAACCAAAATGATAAAGACTTCAAAGACAAAAACAAAGTTTCATAGTTGTAAAATAACTTAGCTCTTTTAATATAGAATACTCAGTTTTCTTAGGTCATCAAAGACATGATAAAGACAACTGAAGCACAGAAAATGATTTTGATGAAACATAGAATCTTTTTTGGGGGGTGCAGATTACTTAAAAGGTAAAGAAAAACCTTTTACAATCTTATCAAGAACAGAGCAATAGTCCAAGGAAACTTTGTCCCTCTAACACATTAAAGAAGATTAAGTTTTAGCTTTATATAAGTATACTATTGATAGTAAAGCTTATTTTTCTTTAAACCAATTAAATAGAGCTCTTTTACAAATTAATTTTGGCAACACTTTTTAGAGGTAGAAATATCGCACACTACACACACAGACAAATGACAATAGAGAGATGCAACTAGAGACATTAAAAAATATATATATATATAATATATATCCATAGACATACATCAACCACAGACAGACACAGAGACCCCATAGCTTTCATTCCAAAACTTTAGCCACGAATCAGGTACAACAATATCCAACTCACTAGTTTATAAAAGTTGAATCCAAATTGTGTCCATGGTAGATGAAACAGCTTAAGGTTACCCATTCAAATGACTAAAGATTTTTGCTGATATTTGTGGAGAAGACTTTAAGATTTGTATTTAAGATTTGGTGAGTAATGTTAAGGAGGCTGTGGAATAGATTTTGGGCAAGGGAGCTTCTATAGCAGTCTGTATTTTAAAAAGCCTTTCTCCCCCTTTTGTCTTCAGTCTCAGGCAATTGTGGGCAGTGTTTTATTTATCTCTGGGGTATTTATAATTCAAAGACATGGTAAAATTGGCATCTTTAAGGGACAAAGAAAGAATGCAAGTTTTTTCTTCCCCTAGGAGTTGTGGGGTATATTTCTCTGAATTATAGGAAAATTACTATTTAAAAATGGCATGGGACACTTCATTCCTTTCATTGTTAATTATCACAACTTGCTCCCTTTCTCTTTCTTCACTTTCACAAGGATTTTACCTCTTAGTGTCCAAATCAGGCTTTGTCACAAGGACTAGGATCTTAATTCACAGCAGTTTATGCCCTCCTAGCTTTGCAAAATGGCATGCTAAAGTCTCCACATTATTCTGTTTTCCTACCTTGTGTGCTAGCCATGAAGCTAGCAGAGTAGTAGAAAACGACACCTTCTCTAAACTCAGCAGTTCTTCCAACTTTCTAACTTGAGCTTCAGCCTCTAGTTGGGTATCAGTGGCCAGCTGAACTACCCATAGCAGAGGCCAGCTCACTGCAGCAGCCATCTCTTCCCCTTCACTGCTGCAGGTACTATGTGCACTTTCTCAGATACATTGAAGCAGCTGGCATTTTGGGGGTATTTCACATGGTGGTCCACAAGCATCTAACATATGGGCAATATGGGATTTCTTCTGAGGATGCCTCTCCAAAAACCCATTTCTTCAGTCTCTTGGCTGACTCGCCAATAATTTTTTTACATTTTTTGGGGTAACATTGGTTAATACAATTATATAATTTTCAGATGTATATTATAATTTGACATCTGTATATTCTATTGTGTGTTTACCACCCAAAATCCAGTTTCCTTCAGCTACCATATATTTGATCCCCATTATCCACTTCACCCTTCCTCTACCCCCTATATTTGACCCTCTTTAACCGTATACCTGCCCCCTCCTCCTCTACCCGCTACCCTACTCTCTGGTAGCCACTAGTCTATAGTTCGTGTCCATGAGTCTCTATTTGTTTGTTCTGCTCATTTGTTGCTTTTAGGTTTATATCCCACATATTAGTGATATCATGTGATTTTCAACTTTTTCTGTCTGGCTTATTTTGCTTAGCATGATTATCTCGAGGTCCATCCATGTTGTCACAAATGACAGTATTTCATTTCTTCTTATGGCTGAGTAATATTCCATTGTATATATGTACCACAGCTTCTTTAGTCACTCATCTATCATAGGACATTTCAGTTGCTTCCACATCCTGGCCATGTGAATAATGCTGTTATGAACTTCAGTGTGCAAATATCTTTTTTGGATATGGGTTTTCAAGTCTTTGGAGTAAATACCCAGTAGAGGTGTTGCTGGATCATATGGTAGATCAATTCTTAGTTATCTGAGGACCCTCCATACTGTTTTCCTATAGTGGCATACCATTTTGCAGTCCCATCAGCAGTGTATGAGAGTTCTTTTATCTCTGCATCTTCTCAACATTTGTTATTATTTGTTCTGTTGATTATAGCTATTCTAACAGATGTGAGATGGTATCTCATTATGGTTTTGATTTGCATTTCCCTAATAGCTAGCAATGATGACCACCTTTTCATATGTTTGAAGGCCATTTGTATGTCCTCTAGGAAGAAGTGTCTGTTCAGGTCCTCTGCCCATTTTTTAATTGTGTCATTTGTTTTTTTGTTGTTATTGAGTTGTATGAGTTCTTTGTATATTTTGGATATTAGGCCCTTATTGGAGGCATTGCTTACAAATATATTTTCCCACTGAGATGGTTGTCTCTTTACCTTGTTGAAGGTTTCTTTTGCTGAGCAAAAGCTTTTTAGTTTGATGTAGTCCCATTCATTTATGTTTTATTTTACTTCCCTTGCCTTTGAGGTCAAATTCTTAAAATTCTATTTAAGTCCAAGGTCCTTGAGTTTAGTTCCTATGTTTTCTTCTTTGCATTTTATTGTTTCAGGTCTTATATTCAGGTCTTTAATCCATTTTGAATTAATTTTGGTGTGTGGTGATAGACAACAGTCTAGGTTCATTCTTTTGCAGATAGCTTTCCAAATTTACCAGCATCATTTATTAAAGAGGCTTTTCTTTCTTCTATGTTTTTGGCTTCTTTGTCGAAAATTATTTACCCATATAAATATGGGTTATTTCTGGCCTCTCAATTCTGTTCCACTGGTCTGTGTGTCAGTTTTGCTGCCAATACCATGCTGTTTTGATTACTGTTGCTTTGTAGTATAATTTGAAGTTGGGCAAAGCG
>NW_006431077.1:76154-112521 GCF_000325575.1 Pteropus alecto
TAATTTTAATACAATATGTCCCGGTGAAGGCCTTTTGGGGTTGATATAATTGGGTGTTCTCTTGACTTCTTGAATTCCAACCTCCAGCTCATTCCTTAGATTTGGGAAATTTTCATCCACTATTTGTCTGAAAATACTTTCTAGTCCCTGCTCCTTTTCCTCACCTTTGATAATGCCCTTTATTCTTATGTTTCCTCTCCTGATAATATCAGCTAGTTCTTGAATTTGTCTTTCATTATTTTTCATTCTTCAGTTTCTCTCTTCTACCTCCTGATTTATTTCTAGATTTCTGTATTCGATATCACTGATCCTTTCATCCATTTAGTCGACTTTCTCAAGCTAGCTATTCATTTTTCAACTCTTACAGTGTGTTTTTCAACTCTTCATTTTTCAACTCTTATAGTGTGCTTTTTTTCCAGAAAGAAGATTTATTATATTAAGGTCTCTCTTTAGCCTGCTGCAAAGAAGGTGAATTTCTTTTGGTTTCCAGTAGGTAGCGTCTAAGCCTCTTGGATCTCTGCTTTATATAAAGCCTTAAAAATGCCTTTTTATTTTCTGATAGATATTTAATTGCTCTCGCTATCCTTGGATTCAGTCCCGTTCAGTGTTAGCAACAGTTTCAGTAGCGTTTGCTCACATTCCCCTGGGGTTCCGCGGTATGGGGATCTCTGAAGGTATGTGGGGAGAGGCCCTCTAGCTTGGGAGTTGGTGGCTGCGGCTCAGTCTCAATTTTGCAACCGTGGCTGATATAAAATCAGCTGTTGTTTTTCTGCTGTCCTGCTTCTCTGCCTTCTGCCCTGATGACTGGGCCCTGCTGCCAGCCAGCCATGGTGAGCTTACAGCTTTCTCAGGCAGGGCTGTTCAGGGAATTCGCCACATCTTCTCCCCTCCCCCTCCTCCTACAGGGAGCTCCCGTGTCTATGAGAGGCAGTTTCTTTATGTCTCCTAGTCTACCTCCCAATACCCAGGGTTCTAATCTGATCCCACGATCAGATGTGCTGGTGTGCAGTTTGGGTGTTTTTTGTTGAGTTTTAGATGTTCAGCTTATTGTTGTTTCAAGGGGAGAGATCTGGGTACATCTCTCATTCTGCCATGTTTCCAGAGATTCTGGCTCACCAATTTTTGGTTGACAAACTGACCCCTGTACCCAGAGTGCAAGGAGAGACTGAACAAAGAGGCAGACCATGCCAGATTTGTAGGTGGCAGGTTTAATAAATAAGGGAATTACATGCAAGTCTTGTCTTAGGTGGCTACAAGGCAAGTAGACCGCTGCACTCTCCTGCCAGAATCTTAAAGTTTACATAGAGGTCCTATCTGGGTTCAATCATATATACTGTCCAGATAGTCTCAAAAACACATTGCTCTCTCAAGGTTGCATCCTTGAAAACAGCTCTTATTGTGGGAACAGTGGGGAAACCGTACATTCCAAGTACAGGGATGGGGATGAGGAGGATTTAATTGCCTGGGTCTAACTCACAGGTCAACCAGCAGGCATGTCCTCTCTGCTACCTCCTCTAAATTACTTATTCATCAATAATTCTACAGATGACCAAAGACTAGAATAAGAAGTAGACAATTTTACTGCAGCAAGTCTTAAAACCTCCTGATGCCAGAGGACCTACATTTATTCCCATTTTACAGAGGTAGAAATTGAGGCTCAGAGCAATTTTGTGACTTTCAAGATCTCATCACTAGTAGGGGTTTGGCTCTGGGGTCAGAATTCATAGGTTTAGATTCTGGTTTTTCTATTGACTCGCTGCATGTTCCTGGACAAGTTAGTGGATCTGGGATCCTGTTTCCTCATTTGTCAATTAGGCACAATTAGCGTGCATGTTTCCTAGATTGTGATAAGGATTAAAATGTACGGTGCATGTTAAGTGTGTCCAACAGTGTCTGGCACATAGTGCATGCCAAGTAAAGACGATTCATATTCTGACTAGCATTATGATCATGTACCCAGATATTTATGGTCCCAACAACTATTCTTGTAATACTTTACGGATCTTTCCTGAGCAACAAAACTTTAAAATCAAATTAGCCATTTAAGAAATGGAAAGGATGTTTTATTGTACTTTGTAATATAAACACATTTCCATGGGCTATTGAGCAACAGTTTAGCCAATGCCTGAAGTCACTGCATAAAGGTGTAAAAAGCAAAGGGTTTAGCTTCCAAGGTGCAAAATCTAGGAATTTAACAAATTTGAACTTGAAGTAGTTATATAAATGCTTCTGAGAAAGGTAGTTTTCCTCTAGCCACCATTTGCATCTTAATTTATTTTAATGGATGAATGGAATATGCCTGGGATTAACATTATTGACTGCAAGTTGCTTTTTTATACATTACATGGCATGTAGATATAGCAGGTAACAATCATGCTAAGTTTATATGTGCTAAATACTATTTTAATACACACACATACACACTTTTTTCTCTTGGGATCATTTTATTTATTGTTATAGTAATTTTTAAACTTTTATTTATTTTAATTAGTTTCAAATATACAGTACGTTGGTTAGACATCTATATAGTTCATAAAACGATCTCCCTAATTGCTTCCTTCCTCCCCTGACCCTCCACCTAGCCAATGTTTTAGTGCTAACTGCATTCCCTATGCTGTGCTCCCCATCCCTGCGACTATCCATCAGCTACTAATTTGTACTTCTTTAGCCCTTCACCCCTTTCTTCCAGTCCCCCAAACCTCCTGACCCTCTCTGTCCATCACCAAATTGTCCACTATATTTGTGAGTCTGTTTTTGATTAGTTTGTCCTTTCTATTCCTTAGATTCCGCATATAAGTGAAATCATATAGTGTTTATCTTTCTCTGTCTGACTTAAATATCTTCTAAGTCCATTAAAGCAATATCTTTTTCCATTCCTTTCCTTTTCATATGTAGGGGTCTTGTTTTCTTATCCTTTCAGCCACTCTATCTTGGTTGGAGCACTTAACTATTTTCCATTTAAGGTTCTTATTGATAGGAATGTAGTTGTTACCATTCTTTATTCCTGTTTTGATACATGTTTCTCTTCTTAAAGAAGTCCCTCCAACATTTCCTGTAATACTAGCTTGGTAGTGATAAATTCCTTTAGCTTATTTTTGTCTGGGAAGCTCTTTATCTGTCCTTCAACTCTAAGTGATAGCTTTGCTGGATAAAGTATATTTAGTTGTATGTGCAGACTAATACTGTTAGGTACTTGTAGCCTCGGATAGGTGGGACTTCAGTAAAGTCTATTTCTAAGTCTTCAAAAGGGCTGGTTCCAGTCATTTGTACTCCAGGTGGTACCCTGGCTGCTGTTCGGGGGTTGTTCTTGGCACAGGTCAGGCACCTACTAGATATCTTATTATATAAGGCAGAGAGTTGACTTATATAGTATGGTTTCTTCATCAGAGCTTCCAGGGCAGTTTTCCCTAGGTGGGTGAATTGATGGTATTCAGCCACTAAGGAGGGACCAAGAAGTACAGGGGCAAAGATTTATCTTGTTGGTAACTTCCACCAATGTTCTTTAAGTTTCGTAGCCCCCTCAGATTTTGCCCATTGGTCCTCCTCTGGAGTGTGGAGGGGGGTGGTTGATCTTTCAAGCTGAGGGCGGGTGCTATGAGGCCAGTCTTTTCCTTAGGGAGCACCTGTTGAGCTGCAGTTTGGGCCGCTTTGTCCGCCAAGTGATTGCCCTCTGTTATTGGGTCATCTCCTTTCTAATGTCCTGACAGTGCATGATGGCACCCTCCTTAGGTAGCCATATAACCTCGAGAAGTTTCAAGATCTCTTCCCTGTTTTTGATAGTTTTTCCTCCCGCCATTAAGAGGTCTCTCTCCTTGTAGATGGTCCCATGGATGTGAACAGTAGTGAAGGCATAGCGGGAATCTGTATAGATATTAGTCCTTTTTCCCTTCCCCAGTTCAAGGGCTTGTGCTAGTGCGTGCAGCTCAGCTCATTGTACTGACCACCCGGTTAGAAGTGATTGGGCTTCGATGATTTCTTCCCGGATAGTTACAGCATACCCAGCCTGGTGTTGTCCTTCTTTTAAGAAGCTGCTCTCATCACAGAACAGAGTTAGGTCGGAGTTGGAGATGGGTTGGTCCTTGAGGTCTGGCCTGCTGGCGTAGACCTCATTAGTCACCTCCTCACAATCATGGTCTGGCTCTCCTTCCTCAGTAGGGAGGAAGGTAGCAGGGTTGAGAGTTCTTACAGTTTCAGGGGTGATGCGGGGGTTTTCACATAGCATCCCCTGATACTGTGTTAGTTTTACATTAGAGAGGAACTTATGTCCCTGACTGTTCATTGGGTGGTGACTGCGTGGGGAACTTTTACATGCAGTTTCTGCCCCAGAGTGAGTTTGTCTACCTCTTGAACTAGCATTGCTGTGGCGGCCAGGGCACAGAGGCAGGGTGGCCACCCAGAGGTGACCGAGTCCAACATTTTGAATAGATATGCTATAGGCCTCTGTCATGGCCCTACTGTTTGAGTCAATACTCCTAGAGTGACTTTGTCCTCATGGACAAACAGATTAAAGTCCCTTCCAATGTCAGGTAGGCTGAGGGCCGGGGCATGCCTGAGAGACCTCTTTATTTCCTGAAAGGCATCCCTTGCCTCTTGAGTCCAATTTAAGGAGCCCGATTCTGGCCTGGTTAAGAGATTGTATAGAGGTTGGGCGAGAGCTGAGTATCTGGGGATCCAGATGCGGCAGAAGCCAGCCGCTCCGAGGAATTCACGTAAGCCCTTTTAGTTCTCAGCTGAGCAATGGAGGTTATCACTGCCTTCCACTCAGGTCCTAGGGCTCATTTTCCTTGACTGAGGAGGAATCCAGGTATCGGACCTGAGTTCTGCAAATCTGAGCTTTCTTCCACAAGACTTTGTATCCACAGGTAGTCAGGAGTTCCAGTAATATTCGTGTTCCTGTTACACAATCTTCCTCAGTTTCCCCAGCAAGTAGGAGATCATCCACATACTGGAGGAGAGTACACTGGCTCTCCTCTCTGGGGAATGCTGCCAGGTCGGCTGTGAGTGCTTCCCCAAACAATGTCGGTGAGTTCTTAAAACCTAGACCAGGTCAGTTGCAGTTGCCTGCCACTATCGGGCTCCTGCCATTCAAAGGCAAACAGAGGCTGACTTTGGGGTGCCAGCCATAGGCAGAAGAAAGCATCCTTGAGGCCCAGGCAGGTGATCCATTTGGCTGTGGCAGGAAGTTGTCCGAGGAAGGTGTACAGATTGGGCACCACCAGGTGTAGGGTTACCGTAGCCTTGTTGATTAGTCAGAGATCCTGTACTGTTTGGTATCCTCCCCCCACCGCCTACCCCCGGTTTCTTGACTGGCAGCAGTGGTGTGTTCCATGGAGAATGGCATTCAATTAGAATCCGGTATTCTCTGAGGCGAGTCAGATGTTCCCGTATGCCTAGTCGGGCCGCTTGGGGAATGGGGTACTGGCGGAGACGTTGAGGGATGGCCCCAGGGATTAAGCCAACTATTATGGAAGGTTGATTCGTTGCTAGTCCAGGTGGGTTATCTTCAGCCCATACAAGGGGAAAATTGATCCGATATTCAGGAAGGTTACTTTGTTCTTCCGAGGAGTGAAAGAGTCCATTCCTCCTCCCAGGGTACTGAAATGGTCATCACCAGTGTAGTACCTCCTTTTGGGCCCTTCAAGCTCAAGGTAGTTTTCCCTCTTTGTTTGAAAGTTATTTGGGCTCCTAACTTAGAGAGAAGGTCCCGACCCAGGAGAGGGATTGGGCAGTCAGGCAAGTAGAGGAACTCATGTCGGATTGTATGTCCCCCAGTTTCATAAGAGCAAGCTTTGCCAAAAGGTTGTTGGATTGCTCTTTCTCCGGTAGCTCCCAGGACGGTTGCAGTCCTTTTACCCAGTGGGGCTAATAGAGAGGTGAAAACCGAATGCTCAGCTCCAGTGTCTACCATAAAAGTCACAGGTTGGCCCCCCACATTTGCTCTGACGGTGGGCTCCCGAGGGCTGAGCTGGATGGAGCCCGATCCCCTTCCGACTGAATCTGCCCCTGCCAGTCCGATGAGTTCTCCATCTTGTGGCTCCTGTTGGTACTTGATGCTTCAGCGTTCCTTCCTTCTTTTGTTGGGGCATTCATTTTTCCAGTGTCCCATTTCTTTGCAGTAGGCGCATTGGTCCCTGGGCAATTTGGGCTTCTCAGGTTCTGCCCTCAAGGTGTGCCCCTTTCCCCGTCCTTGGGGTCCTGACCCCTTGTTGTCCCTTTAGGGCTGCTGCTAGCAGGGTTGCTTTTTCTTTGCGAACCCTCCGAGCTTCCTGTTCTACAGTGACATTTCGGTTTGCATAGACCTTGTGGGCTATGTCTGGAAATTGAGTGGCGTTCATCCCAGCAAATCTTTCTAGTTTCTAGAGCTTTCTTAGAATATCTGGGCCAGCTTGGGCTACAAAAGTGGCAATGACCATATGTTGGTTGGCCGCAGCCTCTGGGTCAAAGGGTGTATAAACTCGATAGGCCTCACAGAGTCTTTGCTAGAAATCCCCAGGGGTCTCATTGGCTTCCTGAACTACCAAGGATATCTTGGCCATGTTCATGGGTCTTTTGGCCCCTACCTGAGGAGGGCGTCTTGGTACCTCTGGATGTGAACTCATCCTTCTTCGGTAGTGAAGTGCTAGTTTGGCCTCTCATCGGGTGCTGCCTTTTGGGCCTATCTTTCAGGGTCTGCCATCTTGGCTGAGACATTTTCCTCTAGGTATTGCCTAGTCCCCTTCAAGACATGCCTTCTTTCCTCTGTCATGAAGAGGGTCTTGAGTAACTGCTGACAGTCATCCCAGGTAGGTCGGTGTGTCTGGAAGACTCCATCATCTCGACCATCACTTGGGGTTTATCCAAGCAGGAGTGAGTATTGTACTTCCAATTTAGGAGATCAGTGGTTGAGAATGGCTGATAGTACATCATCGTCCGTCCTGGGTGTAAAGTCCAGTTGTCATCTTAAACCATAGGTTCCCGACTTTCTCATACAGGCATTTGGAGACTGGCTCGGGACCGTAGGCGTGCAGCTGGGCCTTGGGAGAAGGAGTCTTCAGGAGTAGGTGCCTCCACAGGAGGGGAAACTGAAGGAGGTGGAGTCTCTGGCAGCTATGGAGTGGTAGGTCGGGGTGGTACGTATGGAGGGGGTGACGCTTTGCTTATCTCTGGGTCCTCAGGTAGAACAGTGGCCTTCGTTTTGGCTGTTCCTTTTCTCTCAGAAGATGTGAAGAAGACCTTGGCCTGTCCCTGCCTATTGCATGTGAACTGTATCCATGGGGACAATCTCTGAGCTATATACAGCCAGGAGTCGATGTAGGAGAACTGGTCGGGGCACCCAGGGCTCCCTGTCACTACGTTCCACACTCGCTGGACCGTGGGGACGTCGTCTGGAGTCACTTTAGAGGGTCATCCTACTCTAAAGGCAGGCCATTCTACCTCACAGAATGTTCAGAGTTTCCTGGGGTTCAACTTCACCCCATAGTCTCTAGTGAAACCTTTCCTGAAATTCTTTAACATAGTCTCAAGGACTGTTGCCTTACTCTGCCCTGACCCCATGTTCTTCCCGCTGTGCCGGTGCTGCAAAGACAGATATAGGGTGGGGTGTCCCTTTTCAGAGATCACTCAGATGCCCTCCTGGCCACGTCTCTCTTGAGACTTTCAGCACATCTTGGCCAAGGTGTACCCATATAATCCCCAGGCCTGGTCGTTCTCCAGAGGGACAAATGAACGTTATGCCTTATGATGTCGCTACAGAACCGCAGGTTGGGAGCTCCTCAGATCCCGTAGTTCTTCACCGTGGAGCCACAGACGAAACTCAGAGACAGGTCTCTGAGATCCACACACACATGCCCATATGCTCTCAGAGTTTTAAACATTCCCTCCCTGGTGGTCCCTGTCTGAGGGGCGCTTGCCCCTGGGAGGTGATCAGTCTCCTCTTTCGCCCTTAAGGTGGACCTCTCTGGGTTCATGGGGCCTCGGCCTTATCGTGTCCAATGTGGATCTGTTGAATCTCCTTGTTCTTGCCACTCATAGTCTGGGGGAAACAACAGAGTTGGGCCAGCCGAGCGCAGCCGGGCCCAAGACAGTTGGGGTGAGGTGCACCTTCTAGTTCCTCAATTGCCTCGGCCAACCAGTGTCTCGACATTGCGCCCAAGCCAGTGGCTTCAAAGGACCAGCACAGTTGGTATTCCCAGTCAGGGAACCAAAATGTTATGGATTTTGGCCCATGTACCCGGAAGAACCAAGTGGCACTCAGTGGACTAAGAATCAGAGGAGGTTTATTTATGCTGGTGGGGTCAGAGGAGTCCCCCTCTAGAATCTGAGACCTGAACAAAGGTGGGCAGGTAGTTTTATACACTGATCACTTCCGCATACGTGGAGATCTTCTGTTTTGTGCATGTGGAAGGGTAAGGTCCTGGGAACAAAGGAGGTTAGGAAAAGTTCCTCCAGGACAAGGTAGCCATATTAGATTCCTTTACATTTCCCATATCACAGCAACACAGTGGAACAAAAAATTTTGAGCAAAAAAGAGAAGGAAGAAGATCTTAATTTTGCCTGTATCATCCCATCCTCCAGCCAGCACTGCTCAATGCCAAGAAGGATTCCCCAGATAAAGAGTTTCCCTCATCAGGAAAGGAAGACAGGGGTGAGAGACCAGTTTCCCTAGCCTTTTGGGGCACCTGATGAAAGATCCACTTCAGTTACACCCTACCCAGAGATCAGCAAATCTGAAACATATACAGATGGTTAGAAACAAGGAAGAAAAGCAGAGTCTACCAATATCAGCCACATAGTGGAAGCAACTGCAGTTCCCAGTGACCTGCTCTGCAGATGGCTCCAACAGCTTTTGCCACCAAAGAAACCAACAGCCTGGGTCAACCCTTGTCAATGGCCTTCATTACCTTACACACACCCAGGGAGTGACTGTGCAGCCACAAGAGAGCATGTCAAGAAACAGGGCCCCTGCAGTTGCTTCTGGGCTTGGATCAGGCCCTGTTTTCTCTTACTGACCTGCAATACTGTGCTCACCTGCAGCTAGCCTCTGCAGCTGTACACTTGTACACTCCAGCATGACACCCATCCCACCACGAACCTCCACTGCTATGTGCTCATTTCAAGATTCAGTAGCCACAGTCATTTACTCTGACAACCAGGGACCCTGCAGCTGACAGTGTGCCCGCATGTGGCCCTGGCCCTTACTGTCAACTTTGGCCCCCAACACTACATATGTGTTTACAACTGGATCCTGTTACCCCACAGGCACCTGCAGCTAGCTCCCATAGGTGAGCACATGCACACCGCTGGCTCTGGCCACTATTGCTGCTTGCCCCGATCAGTATCCACTGGACCTGAGGAACTGCTGAGAGTCCCAAAAGCCCTTGTGGGCTCTATAGACCCGCCTCCCCAGCCACTCACACTCACAGGACTTGCCAAGGAACATGCAGTTGTGGATGCTGTGGACTACAGTGTCCTCAGCTAACAAGTCACCATGACCCCTGAAGCTGTTCCTGCCACACAGCCTCCACACATGGCATCCTGTACCTCTAAACCTGGGATCACAGCATGCTTTAGCATCCTCCCACACAGTAAGATCTTTCCTTACTGAAATTGGTCCATAAAGGCTGGAAGAGGTGACTGCTTCTTCAAATGCAAACACCTGTGCAAAACTGCATGGATCACAAAGAATCAAGGAAATATGACACCACCAAAGTAACACAGTACATTTCTAGTAACTGGCCACAACAAAATGGAAATACAGTAATAACCTGACAAAGAATTCAAAATAATTGTTCTACAGATGCTTAGAGAGATGCAAGGAAATACAGATAAACAATTTAACAATGTCAGGAAAACAATACAAAACAAAACGGAGAAATTCACCTGCATCTTTGGCTCATGTCCCCTTTTTCCTTCAAAGCCATCACTCTAACTTTTGCTTCTGTTATCCCAGCTTTTTTTGGTCTTTGACACCGCTTGCAACCGCCATTTTATAAGGACCCTACAAGTGACCTTTGCATTTCAGTTTTGTACTTTTTGACTCTAGACTTTTTATTTAGTTCCTTTTAAAAAATAATTTTATTTATTAACATTTTCTATTTGATGAAACGTCATCATCATACCTTCCTATAATTCTTTAAACATGATTTCCTTTAGTTATTTGAACATGTTCATAGTAGATATTTTACAATCTTTGCATGGCCCCCTTAAAAGCAGCTTGCACTGTCTGTTTTGTTCCTGTGTATGTCACCCTTGCCTGTTGTTTTGCATACCTTGTAATTTTTTTTTCTTGAAAAATGGACATTTAGATGGTGTGGACCACCACCAGCGGTGAATATGATTTTTGTAGGTCCCTCTTTGATTCTTTTTCACTGAACTCCCTTTTAAATTTTAGGCTGATCTGCCTCTATTGGTATCACACTAATTGAGTGCTCTATTGTTTTAGAAAGTGCCCTGGGCCTTAAATTCTTCCATCCTTTGATCCGAATAATATCAGTACCCTCAGGCAGGGCTAGGGAGCTACAATATTTTTTGGCTTGCCCTCCTCTCCCAGGGCAGAACCTCTTCACTATGGAATGGCAGCTGGAGGAGAATGTGTAAGCTGGTGTCAGCTAGTTGACTTCCACTGCTTGCCTAGTATAGATTTTCTAAAGCAGGTGTAAGTGTAAATACAAATCTAAATAAAGAGGAAAAATGAAGTTTTCCGTGGCACAAAAAGGAAAAGAGACACCTCCTCCCTTTTCTTAAAGCATATACTTTTGAAAACATTTAATTGTGAATTCCTCTGCCCCTCTGAGATGTATGTAAATCTTTTGAAAATCTAAGTAAGCCTTTTGCCAGCTTTACAACCCAGGAATGTCTTTTTGAAGGATGTAGGAGCGATCTCTTTGAAAAGTAAATATCAAGGAAGATAGCATCCCTATTTCTCCATCTCCTCAGGAATTTACTTAGGTGTCTGGTTCCAAATTATAACTTCCTACTTGTCATAAAAATAGAGTTTTATGATTCCTTTGGATAAACGCAATTAGCAAAGACAAATGGCCACTTCAATTACCAGGTGAATTTAAGATGAACATATGTGATAAATGGTGCTGTTAAGTTCTCTTGAGGACTAGTCATCGTTTATCTTGAGAACATGTATGTAACAGGTTGTATCTGTCTGGGCTATGTAAAAGAAGTGATTTTTTTTTCTGTTTTTTGCAATCTCTTTAGCAGATTGCCTGTGATACACACATCACATTCTGTTGTAATACTCAATAATAAAACTGATTCCTTTCTCTTCTACTTTTGTGGAGAGGTTTTCTGGATTGGCAGGAGATTTTGCTTGTAATTAAGTCTTTTCAACAGTAGTATCTGGGAGAAATGGGAACTGTCACTGGACTGCTGAATCAAATAGAAGAGCTTTTCTGCAACTCGAAGCTAGAAGAGATGGGAACTGCCATTCAGCTGCTGGTGCTCAGATGTTAAATCTGCTGCAGTTGTTCTTCAGTGACATAGAGAAGTGTTTATTGAGACATGTTTATGGGCCAGCATATGGCCTATTTTCAAGGAGGGTCCATGTACTTGAGAGGAATGTATATTTTGTTGTTGTTTGGTGGAGTGGTCTTTAGGTGTATGTTAATCTAGTTCTTTTATAGTGTTGTCCCCTTGTTGCTCCTAGTAACCTGGAGCTACCAGGCCCCTTCTAATTGTTCCCTGTAAAGATGACCGTAGCTTTCAACAACACCCTTAAGCATGAATTTTTCCAGGTTCTTTTCCAAACAAATTCAGTCCTTTCAGGCAAGGCTGCTGTGCATAGTTCTTAAGGCCTGCCTCTCCACACAGGCAGAAACTAGACTATACCTGAATTAGGGGGTGGGGATAGTAGGCCACTTCTGCAGTAACAACCCACTGGGCACTCATGGGGAGATGAGAGCCCCTGGTTATTTCAGCTTGCTTATCTCCATGTAGAAACTTCCCTCTACAGATGACCTAGGGCAGAGGACCTTGAGATCCCACTATTCTTGGCCTGTCATGCCTGAGGCAAAGCCCTTACCCTACAGTTGGGAATTAGTTCTCCAGCTCAGGCTTGCCTGGAATAGAGAGCTTCTACAACATGGGACTGTGAAGGATTGAGACCTTGGTGGCCTTCTTCTCCTGGGGTGAAACCGTAGCCCTAAGCTAGAAACTGAGGGAGTAGGAAACCCCCATTTTCTTGGGCACATCCATATCTGGAATAGAGTTTGTCACATGTAGCTGGGGGAGATGAAACAAATGATAGCTCAAATGCCACAGATTCTCACTATTTTTACAGAGATTTAGTAGATTTTATTGAACAAATGCTTATTCATTTGCTGTATGCCCTTATGACAATGTCTAGGGACTTTAAATGTGTGTGCATGTGCGTACACACACAAGTACGTGTATGTGTATGTACATGTAATTGTCACCAATTAAATGGAGTTTGGGGAGTGGGTCCACCAAAATCTTTACACATCATCCTAGAAGTTCTGCACCCACCCTTAAATGTGGATACTCCTCAGTGGGATCTTCACTGCCCTCTCCGAATGATAGTGTGTATATCCACCTCTTCACCTACTGCCCATTTACTGATGACTCAAAAATTTACACCTCCAGCTCATTTTTCTTTCCTAAGCTGCATGTCTATGTATATCTTTTGGATGTCTCCAAGTTAAACTTGGAGTACCAGAAACAAACAGTTATAAAACTAGCTAATTTCTTCTCAGCCCTACATGATTAATGCTTTCCCTCTATTAGCTTCCATCTAAGGGAATGATATCATCTACTCAGTTGCTTCAGGGAGATATCTTTAAATATATCCATGATATCCACTTCTCTCTCATCTCCCCCATCCAATTAAACAACTCATGCCCCGTTTAAACCCTATATATTTCTAAAATGTATAGGGTAATATTCTGTTGAGATTTCCTGTTTTATTTTCTGTCTCCCCGAAACACTGAAAGCTCCATGAAGACAGTGGCCATGTCTGATTTTTATCAACCCAGGTATTCCTAGAGGTAACAGAATTCTTGGCCTAAAGTTCTGAATAGCCTTATCACAGCTAAACCTCAATTATGAGGATGAAGTTACTAGGTAAACACAAATACTTTCCTATTTATCTACCAGATTAAAGCTAGATGAAAAAAAACATAGCTGAAAGAACTCAAAATTTTACTGATTAGAACATGGTAGAGGACTTTTCTTCAGATATAGAAAATATTAACTTTAATTTAGGATTAGTAAAAGGTAATTTATAAATAGGCATGGCCAATAGGGTGTCCTTGGGCAGTGGAGTATCCCTGGGAAAGATTTCCTCGCTCTAAATAAAATACATCCAGGACTGGGCTAATTCCTAAAATGTCCACCAGGGGGTGTAATGCTGTCATTGATCCTATATACTAAGAATGGACTTTGCAGTTTGTCTTTGTAATATCCAAGAAGTGAGGTCTAAATATGACTTAGTAGACAAAACAAAACAAAACAAAAACCCACAACAACAAACCAAACCGCATAGAATACCAATCTTGTTCCAAGTCCTCTATATCCTCAGCATTGACCCCAAAGAAGTCTAAACTTCCAGAGGTCCTAGCCTGCTTCCTCATTCTGCTGTGTAGGCTTACATAGGGCAGTGTTAAATTTACCACACTGAAAAGAAGTGGAGCACTGGGTTCACTGTATTGTCAGTCCTGAACATGAACTTTGGAGTAAAACCGAATTTCTATCCACAACCCACATTCTAGCCCCTTGATTCATTCCATTGACTTCAGGTTCACATCTTATACTCTGGGAAATTAAGTTTGATATACTTTGAGTATTGTTTGGTCATTGAAGGAGCAGCTTTTCTTTGTCCATGGGTATAGGAATCATTTTGTCTATGGCCGTGATGGGGGGCTGGTGCAGAGGGAGTCATTTGGAGTCAGCCTGTTAGAGAACTAGTCTTGCAATAGAATCTGGAAAAGATCTGACCTGGGCAGTACTCGTAAATTGTGTTCTATTACATGTGCCTCATGTAATCTGGTAATCATCAGTAAAATCTCATTAATTTATGGCCTGGTTTCTGGTGTGCTGTAGGAAATTAGGGAAGATGAAAGTACATTCTGGGATAAAAAGGTAGAAGGGGGAAACTAGAATTCCATTCCCCAAGTCAAGTGGTGGCCTTCTTGTTTCCCAGTTGAAATCCACTGTGCCCCAAATGACAGCAGCATTATGAGGGCCAGAGACTTCAGAGAGGTAATGGTATGGTAGCTTGCTGACACTCCAGAGAAGACAGAGTGAACTTTTTGGAAAACAAAGTAGTAGCAGGTCTACATTTTTAGCCAATATATGGTAATCGTGTGACTTATTAAAGAGGATCTCCCTCTGAATCGATGCCAGCCCCCACCAGCCTCAGTTTTAGTGAGTAGAGTTTGTGTGGGAATTAGGAAAAACAAAACTAAAAAATAGGCCAATTCTACCCTGCATTAGGACTTGGTGAGAGCTTGATCAGGACCTCAGACCAAAGTTTTGTGTCATGTCTGCTGCACTTGTACAAGACAGAAAGCACAAATTCTGTAATAGTCCTGAGCATTAGCTTAAAATATTCTGAGGAACAGCAAGGTGACTGTGTGGTATGTACTGAACAGTAAAATGGGTCATAGATTTTTAGAAATATCCTGGTGGAAGGGGCTCACCTGTGCCATTTGTGTTTGGGTTACACATATCTACATTTGATATGTAAAAAGGCTGGAATACACATATTCACATATATATTTTTCAAACTAGGTTATTCTGGGTAGAGGGACAAGTGTTATTTTTGATTCATTTATTTTGGGGGGAATTTTCCAAATTTTCTGAAATTTAGATGAATTAATTTTGTAATCAAGAAAATCAATTTTTTTTTAAAGATAAAGTATAGACTGGGAGTATTGTCTCATCTGGAACCTAAGCGTATAGCCACCACTGAAGTTCAAAACTTTCTAGTCATGTTTGGCATACTGATGGGGCTAAAGGTCTTTTTGCACATGAAACTGGGAGATCTCCAAGGAAAGCATTCACAGGAAAGGAAGAGTAAGTCTGCAAATATATTTAGCTCAGGAGTAAAACCTAGGCTCCTGAAGTGGAGGAGTCAGTCTGAGCTGTGGATTTGTCATCTGACCATCCTTTCCTCAGGGATAGAGGGAGGGGGCCTGAAAGTAAATGCTGAAGTTTTTTTAAATTTTTTATTATGGAAATTTTCAAACATATACAAAAGAATAGAGAATAGTATAACAAAGTCCAAAATATCCATCACACAGCTTCAACAATTATCAATTTATCCCCAATCATGTTTCATCTGTATGCTCACCTATCCCACCCTCAGATTATTTTGAATCAAATACCAGTAGCATATCATTTTATCTGTAAAATTTATACTTCTCTAAAAGATACGGATTTAAAAAAACATAACTACAATACCATTTCACACCTAAAAAAATCCCAATAATTTGGAGAGATATGTTATTTAAAATTCTGCAAGGATTGGGGGAACAATCAATATATATCTCTGGTACCGCAAGGAAGGGTGTAACACTAAAATAAAGCACAAGGTTTTTTTTCCCTGTAATTGCTTTATAATGCAAAAGAAAGCCACTTTGGAGCCTTTATAGGGAGCTGGGGAAGAGCACTGACATTATAAACCCCATGGCAAAACTCCATAAAATTTTTTCTAAACATCTTTGTCATTTTCTTAAAGTTGTCCTACTGGAGGCAGCTGACCCAACCAAGACTTCTCTTTCTAAATCCTTCATTTTTCTGTTCCCCCTTCACAGAAAAAATTTCCCCCTAATGCCTTTTCCCAGTGACAACAATTAAGCTGTCTCAGTCCTTTGCACTCTCACATGCAGAAACCAGGTGAGATGAGGAGTTAGCTGAGTGTATTAGAAAATGTGATGAAAACTTTTGACTAACTGAATCAGTAAAAGATGCAAATAAAAAAAATAAAACAAAACAAACAAAGAAAAAAAACCCTAGGCAAGATAAGAGGAGTAACTAACTTTGGAAACTACCTACACTGCAGTCTTTGTTGGCTCTGGCATCAAATAATACAGTATACTGAATCTGTAAAATGAGAAAAACAGTCTTTAAAGAGATGTTAAGATTATATGAAAGAAGTGGTTTAGGGCATTGCAAAAACTTCAAATTTATTATTTGTACATCATTTTAAAATTTATTTTTATAAAAACTCACAATATTATCTTGTGTTCATTGTATTTACTTTTCCAATTAGTTTTATAGCAAGTGATATTTTTTGAATAAAATTTTAAGCAAATTAACAACAGTACAAAAACATTAAAGTTGTTACACAAAGGACTGATTGTACAAAATGTTGCCCTAAGTGACGGGGTAATCTTAAAACTGTGCTAGCCACTGTGTGGTATGACATAGAAATACAAGTAATAATTCTTGTCCTTGAACATCTTACAATAGCCTTGAAAAGTTTCTGAAAAAACACCTGATAAAGTCACACACATGGTGCCTAGACAGCATATACTCTAGTAACACCAGAGTGGAAAGGGAATGTTTTATCACAAAGTGATGACAAAGTATAGATTAAATCAAAGAACCTTCAGTGATGCCAACTATATTTCAAGTAGTGTCTTAGATGCAGAATATGCAAATAGTAAGGAAACACGGCCCTTGTTCTCAAGGATATTACAGTCTAATGGAGAAGACAGACACATCAAAAAAGCACATTAAAAGGCTATAGGTGATGAATTAAGAGTCTGTTCACATACAACAGTACAAGGACCAGGGCAAGAGGAAATCAGTAAAATAGACTGGGAATGGCTATCCCAAGAAGTAGGAGGAAACCCAGATGAGCTGTCTCCGTGGAAACATGGAAGTATTCACCTGTACTTGACAATTCCATTGATCGATGATTCACATTAATTTTTCTTTCAAAGCAATCCTGAACATCTTTGTTATTCATCTGGAAAAACAAACCAACATACGATTAGCAGGCTTATACTAATTTAACAATTCCTCCAATTGACAAATTTACTAATAGCCTATTACCTGTACTACTCACTTCGCATTTGGAAAGCCAAGAGTAATCTGATGCAGATGCAATGTGAGTCTGGATAAGCAGCTGAGGGACTTACAGGTCAACATTATGAAACAAAAAAGTCAGGAAATCAGTGATACTAGTTATGAAAAAAGGGAGGTAGTCATGTAGTCATCTAAGACAAAAACTCCTAATTCCATGTTCTGGACTCTGGGCTTATGAAAATAATTCAGGCTGGTTCCCATCCATCAAAGTGTTTGTGGTTAGTGGCCACACAGCCATGCAAATAGGTAAGTACAATAAATTGTGAGAACCATGACACACACAGAGGAAAGTATCTTAACCCAGGTGGTCAGGAAATGGTCCTCATAGAAGTTTATTAAGTATCTATTTTATTATCTCCTAAAAGTACCCAGCATTCAGGAAATTCCCTCTAATTATTGAACTGTAGTAAATTACTAAGCAACTTTTTTTTTGGTGCCAATTTTAAATAGTTTTAAGACACTGTATTTTCCAATTTACAATACAGTTCTTATAAAGTGCGTCATTATTTCCTTTCCCTGTGCACATATTCCATATTCAAGTATCAAGAATGCCCAGTTATTTACTATATAGCAGCTCAATGTTAAAACTGCCATGAAGCAACACTCTTGACAATGTAGGAGTTTTATACTGCAGCTTATTTACCAGTTTTTCCTCTCCTGGGTATTGGAAACCCTCAGCCAGGGAAATAGCTCTTTCCTGGTCTTAATTCGGATCCCCTCCTCCCTTTGTCACCTCAACCCTTCTTTCTGTGTTGGCCATAATGATGTGACTGCTTTACAGAAACCTTGCTGTTATACTAAGTGCACAGATTTTAAGTCTTTTTCTCCATAATTGTTCAAAAAAAGTTTTAGTTCTTAAAAAACAAAACAAAACAAAACAAAAAAAACCTGAGCATCAGCTAGTTAAATAACTTGGCTGAAGTTAGTGTGAGCAAGAACTTGAAACCAGTTTTCAACCCTAGGTCTGTCCAACTTCACAGTCCCATTGTAGTTTTTATCATATCAAACTCTCATAAAAATGTTTTACTTCAGCCACCAGTGACTTCTCCACTTCTCGTAGTGCTGTCTGCCTATAAACATTTAAAATCTGCTAAATATAATATTAACAATTTATCAGGAGACAACTACCATTAAAATATTGATAAAACTCTGGTAGTGCCCAGTGGTTCCCACACATGGAAGACCTGAAAGTAAAAGTTCTACCCAAATTTACATGATTTATTTGTGTTACTGCACACACACAAATTTCTTGGAAAAAATGTTATACATTATAGACACAGCACCAATTATTTCCAGTATATCTATGTATCTATATTAACCAGTTTTATAACAATAAAATATTTGACCAGCTGAAAATGTTTATAAAACACACAGAAAATACATTTCTGATTCGTGTCTGCAAATCTCAATTACCTGTGGAGAGTCCTCTTTTTCCTTTTTTATGAAGGGGAGGACTGAAAAACCAAACAAATAATGTACAGGTGACTTTTTAACACTCTTAGAAAGAGAAAAAAAATCCAAACTTTTAGAGTGCATAAATTTTTAGAGTGCTGAGGTGGTAGAAATTGTCTATATACTACCTCTGGCCACCTGTTTTAGCTTGAAACTCTTGGTCTTGAAGAGAAAAATCAAATCTTCTTGGAGTTTTTAACTATTCTGACTAGGCTGGGTTCCAGAGAATATTTCACAAAAACTACTTAAATGAACTTGATGGTCAATCCTGAAAAATAGCATAAGTTATTCTAAATGTTTTTGGCCAAATAAAAAGACAAAAGAAAACCCTACAATATATTTATAGGCTAATAATTCTTAATAATGGTCAATATGAATGTACATTTTTGCCTTTGTCAGATACGTAATTTAAGAACCAAACAAGATGATTCACTATTGCCTCTAAGAAAAACAAGTACAAATTAAACCTCTAAAGTATTTGTGACAGCATTTCAGGTGGAAGAGGTTTTTATCTTCAATAATAGCTATAAAATAAGAATCCAGTTTATCTGCTATTCTAATGTTAATGTAGAATTTAAGAATCTTCCTAAATAACTAGGTTATTGAGGGGGGAATATCTTTGGGTCTATTTGAGACTGTATGAATGGTAAAAGTCAATTTGTTTGAAATTAAAAATATTGCTCAAATATATATTTGATATATTATCACTTAGAGAAAAGCAGAAAAACGCTCAATAATCATATTCGATGAAACTGCATAATACAGATAATGAAACTGTCATTGGTTTTAAAAACCTACTCATTTTTTTTAGTTTACTTTGATAGCATTAGTGCAGAAAATGTTTTATGAATTGAAACTTGTACTTTATCTGTACTTAAACATGTAATAAGATTTGTTTTCAAAACAGTGGCACCAAATTTCTTTGGAAAGTGCAAGAGGGCCAATTTTTTAGTAGCAATCATAAAAAAATATTAATAATTTGTAGAACCAAATGTATAAAAATATTTGAGTGTTTTGATGAGTAAAACAAAGTACACAAGGGAGCATCATAAAAGAGTATATATTCTAAAATTCATTATGTAAAGTTCAAAAACAGAACTATTCCATGGTCTTAAAAGACAGGAAGGCAGAGAGAACAGATTAGGAGGAGGAATGTGATGGCCTTTTGAGTAATAGTCAATGTTAATTTCTTGACCTGGATTCTAGTTAGATATATGTGTTCACTATGTAAAAATTCATTAAGCTATAAAGATTAGTGCATTGTTCTGTACATCTGTTGCACAACAGTAAAACATTAATTTTTTAACAAAGGTTAACTCTTAAAATTTTAGCAGTAACAGTGTCTAAAAACAGGTTACTTTGAGGAGGAACAAAATATATTAAATGACCATTATTTTCTACTCATTATTTACTAGTAAAGTTTTTGAAAAACACGTAAGTGTTCCATATGGAATCACCTTACTATCCCTAATACTCTCATCACAAAGTAGGTTTTACCTCTAATTGCTGACATGGCTGGGGGAATAAAGGTAGTTCTCAAAGAGCCCTATGCATTTGATACGGGATTCCAGATTTCAAGCAAGTATCAAAGCAAATGTAAGCGTTTTTAAATTGGCATCCAAAAAAGGTTGCCCTGTGAGACAAAATGTATATTCTCAATCTTTAAGAGACATTGTTCAGGTGTTCTAACACTTTGAAAGTCTGTAATAACAGAATAGCAAGAAAAAAATCTCATTCAACTGGGATATAATCACCCTATAGATCCCATTCCTGTGGCTACTGGTAATCAGAAAGCCAAATTGGAATGTCAACAAATTCAAATATGTGAAATACCTTTCATTCAAAAACTAGTTTATACTGAGAGAACCATGGTTGTTCTAGGTTATTGAGAAAGGGGCAGTGGGAGTTGGAAGTGGGAGTTGGAAGTGGGAGTTCATCATGCTACATCATACTCTATGAATACAGTTTTTGCGATAAGGTACATCTATATCTACCTCAGGATGTGTTTGGCTAATAATATCTTCCTGACAAATGTGTACTCTACACAGTAATATTGTTAGACTACATTTGGGCTATATGAGGAATGGCCATATCAAGTGGGCAGTGAAAAATTACCAGTTGTGAACGATTTTTGAAAATCAAATTATGTACATATGAATAAAGTAATTTCTGAAAAGGGCAAATCAGATCACATTTCTCAAGGTGAAATTATTGTCGAGAGTGGCAAGGACACAAAATGTCAAATTTCTTAAAATTATTTTAAAAAATTCAAAACTGATCATTTAAAACAATTCCTCCCACAGAAGGACTTGTCGACAAGGGCTAATGCCGTGAATGAGGAAACAAGTTATGAAAAAAAAATAATAATGAAAGATGCCACACAACCCAGGTGATCAGATTTTAAAGGCCTTCACTACGAAACAAACCACAAGACTGATATCAAAAATGCGCGCGCGCGCACACACACACGTGTGAAATGTAAAAAACAAAAACAAAAAACCAACCCAACCAACCACAGCGCGCACACACCCACACACCCACAAGGGCTGAGTGAGCAGTTAAGGCACCTAAAAGAAAACCCCATGTGGCTTAGGCTTTCCGAACTCGGTTAAACAGCCCTACCAAGAAGCGACTTTCAAAGCATCTGAAAAACGTGCAAATTGTCCGAAAACAGTGCCTGGCAACTGAGACAGTTTGCAAGCGTGATTCAGAGGTCTGCCAAGGAAACAAAAGGAGCCTCCCTCTCCCGAGAAGCCCGCACATGGCACTGGAAGTGCGCGGGCACAAGGTGTTCTAGGGCAAGCGGAAAGCAGAGAGGTCTGTGCAGGAGCGGTACATACTAGGGGTCGCTCCCCGGGACGGACGGGGCCACGGAGTTTCCACTGGTGGCGGAACCGTCCAGCTTTAGTTTCTCCAGGTATTCGGCATGCACGGGCTTGTGGCACTGGAGGACCTTGATCGCATCTTCGACTTTGAACCACTCTCGCTTCCTCCCAATGCTCACCGAATCTTCCCAATCCTCCAGAACCTCAGTGACAGTCAGGACATACACGTACGTTCTGTGCTTGCGATCTTGATTCTGCTCGAAGACGCCCAGGAGCCGGCCTAACTTCCCCTTGACTCCCGCCTCCTCGAACACCTCTCGGATCGCCGCGCTGCCCGGCTCCTCCTCGGGCTCCAAGCCCCCGCCCGGCACGATCCAGCGGTCTGGGTACCGGCTGCTACTCACTAACAGCACCTCTTCCTCGCGCTCGCTCCGGAAGCACAGGCACGCCGCCCGCTTCTTGAAGCCCTCCGGGTCGTAGGTCCGCGTCTGATTCGGCTTGCACTTCATCCTCCAGGCCACCCTCTCCCGCGCTCGCTGCTGCTCGGGTCGCCGCCGCTGCCGCCTGTCGCGCTGCTGCGGAGAGAAAGGGCTGCTGCGAGGGGCAGGCAAGAGAAGCGCCTCAGCCCGCGAGCCCAGAGCCTAAAAGAAGATGAGGCGGGGGCGGGGACGACCGGCGAGGACGTCAGTCAGTCAGTCCGCCCCTCTGCGGCCGGGGTCGCGAGCGCAGTCGCCTGCGTGGAGGAGGCTGAGGCGCCGCCGCCGCCCCACCCCCGGACCGCCTCTCCGCACGCAGCCCACCCGCGGCTCCGGCGCGCGTCGCCTCCTCAGCCGCCCCTGCAGGGGAGAGGGAGGTGAGGCGCCTTCGCGTGCGCGTTCGCGTCCCCTTTCCACGTGCGCGTTCCCGTCGGAGGGCGAGGGGCGGGGGCGGGGGCGGGGGTCTCGCTGCTCCTGCAGAGCGGCGCCTCGGGCCCATTGCGCAGGCGCCCCGCACTCCTCGGGCTGGGAATCTCCTTTACGCGGAGTTAAGTTCACTGCTTTGTGACTTGGGCCAAGACTGTGTCCACGTGTGCGGTGGCGACGAACGTGGCTGTGGCGCCGTAGGCTGTTTCTTCTCACCGCCCACCGGGTCCCCGAAACACACACGCAGTCGTTTTCCACATAATGGGGTCAAGTGCATTTTCATCATCGCCCATAATGAATGGTACTGGCTTATTTATACCAAGACTCCGGTTTGTCAAAATTATCCTCAGTATTCTTGGATCAAAGACTTACCTAATCTTTGCTGAATCATATCATGCAGTTTTATTTCTTCAACAGGTTCTTCACCTTGCCAGGCATCTTGGCACAGCTCATAACACTTTCCTTCGACCCCTACTGACATCTTACCGCCCCTGTTCCTCAGTTTCCTCATCAGTAAGCTCCTCACCTATTTGCATTTGAGTCATAGTCACCCAACAGCTGGAGAAACACACTAAGTAGTATTTTATTAAATTCCGAGACTCTCCACCCTCCACACGCTCCACCCTTCTTCTCATGGAAGAGTACTGGTTGGGGTTTTCAAAAATGTGCCTGTGGAAATCCCTTCATAGTCTACATTTTGATTTTTAGAAGTCTCCCCGTGTGGGACTGCAGCAGGGCCATTTGGTGCTCTCTCACGTCTCTCCAGCCATCCTATCCTCTAGGCTGAGAAGTGGCGCCCCCCGCCCCCACACACACGCCCAGCCCCCAAATCAACAACCTAAAGCCTTCCTTCTTATTGTTTCCCTGCTCTAACAGTAGCCTTATAGAGAAGGCCTCTGATGTCCTCTAACTTTTGCCGGATTGCAACTTTGTCTCTCTTACCAACACACACGGTGCTGCCATCAGGCAAGTAGGAGGATCATGAAAACTTACTTTCCCAATGAAATGATTCCTTTATCTAGCGGAAATCGACTGAAATGTACGTAGAAGGTAATTATGAAACATACAGTTCGGTTTTTAAAGAACAAGTTAGTTCAGCTTCCCAGGGTCTGCTCGACTCCATTTATACCCCAAGTAGCTCGTAAAAATAATCCTGTTCCTAGTGACAGCACACACCTGCAAAATCAAGAGCATAATGTGATAAAAATGTATGAGTCATATATAAAGACAAAGATAAAATGGACACATAAGGAGAGTGACTTCAACCAATAAAGACACTACTACGATTGACCGTATTTTAGCAAGCTATGGATGATCAGGAACATGTGAAGGAATGCAATACCCCGTGACTAGAAATGAACGAGGAGAAAAAGCTTTAGCAGGCTGTATTCCTCAGTGTGTCCATGCTCAGAAATACACAAGTGATGTTAAGCTGCTAGAAAAAAATCCATTACAGTAAGGATCTAGGCAGATATGCCGGTTATCACCAATATTACTAAATATTGTTTCAGGTGTTCTTTCCAGTGTAATACGATTGTAAAGGGAAAAAAGGTCTATCATTTTGGTAAAAAAGACAAAATTATTATTTGCAGATGATATGAATATATTTTTGGGAAACACCTGAGAAATGGTATAAAATGAATTTCTTTAAATGGTAGATGAAATATTAATATTTAAAATACCAAGAGCTTTCATGTATTCTAGCAATAATCATATAGAAAATGGAGAAATAATGACATTCACAGTGGCAATATCAACTTTCCCAAAATAACTTATACCAAGGGATCCTAAAAAATATGGATAGGACATTGTAATAGAAAATGATTAACTCGTTCTCAGTTTGAAAGCAAAGCTGGACGATTAGACAGATGTCTGTGGGGTGGGGTGACCGAACCAGGCCCCAGCCACATCATAAGTCTACTTCACAATTACTGGGTACTATCTCCTTGTCTCACCAGAGGGACCATTCTCTAGTCTACTCCATCACTTCCACATCAGATTATGCCTCTGCAATATGCCTCTGCTGGGGACATGTTTATTGGAAGGGAGAAGAATAGCAACATTGTAATATGGAAAAAGGCAAGGGCTGGATTCCTACTGGCAAAGACATGCATAGCATGTTTCTGGATAAAGAGACCTACAACTTATAGGTTTAGTACAATGCCAAGGAAAATTTGAAATTAGTTTTTTTCCCGGAATTTCATAAAATAATTTTATCATTCATTTATTAGAATAATAGGGGAAAATAGTTACGACTTTTTCTAAAGAAGAGTCAAAATCATTTTTGAGAGACTAACATTCCTCTGCCTGGTTTGTCCAAGGTTAAGTATTTCTCCAGTGATGAACAAGGTCATTTGATGAACCACTGTAATAGTAGCCAGTTCCAGTAACAACCGCAATTTGTGCATGCATGACTGCCTGTATCTCCTCTCACATTTGTCCTTGGCCTTGGAGATGGAACTTCCTTTGTCCAGTGGGACAATAGCAAGTGTGAAGCAAACAGAGAATTGGAAAATGTTTGCATGGCAGAGTTTCTCTGTCTTGCTGCTCTTCAAACAAGATGAAAACCATGTGAAGAAGCCCAGGCTAGGTAGATGATGAGAGACCCATGGCCCATGAATCCCCTGCACCCCAGCTGACAGTGAACCTCTTGCCAGGAAAGTGGGTGACACCATCCTAGAGCATCCAGCCCCCAGCAGAGCCACCTAGCTGACAGGGCACTGACAACAGATACATAAGGAAGCCTCCTGACAATAGCAGAAGGACCACTCTGCTGAACTCCGCTGAAATTGTTGACCTGACAAATCAGGAGCAAAAAAAAAATGGTTGTTGTTTAAAGCCACTAAATTTTGGGGCCGTTTGTTATGCATCAAAAGCTACATAACACACCATTATCTACCATCCATGAAACTCCAACCAATGGTAAAGAGAGAGAAAATATTTCTCATAGTAGAAATTTCACCCCTGCTTGAAAAGATTGACATCGTACTTTCCCTGGAGTCAGAAGGAAAGGGATGAGGTTAAGACGTGTAATATTTGCTGCGTAGTCTATGTGCCAGGCCCTGTGTTGAGCCCTGTATCCTATTTAACCAACAGGCCATTAAATCTTAAGGAGGCAGTTATTATTTCCATTTCATAGAAGAGAAGGCTTAGAGTGGAGTTTGTATTTGTATTAAAGTCTTCATGTCTCTATAGCCTATGCCCTCACAATGTCACCATGTCTTGTCAAAAGGATTATTTTCATCAAGAGCTGTGGGTTTTGTGGCATCTTTTTTATAAGATTCAGAGTTGACTTAAGTAAAGTGTTCATTTGCTAAGAGTCATTGAGTTAAAAAAATGTATTTTCCATCTGGATATTCTCTTGCACAACATAGTGAAAAGAACACCTGAGTGCCTATCCCATTCCCATCAATGAAGTGTGTCACCTTGACATGTTACTTAACAACATAAAGTTTAATCCCCTGCCCCGCAAGTATAAAATGAAATGAAGTGATACAGAAAGGAAGATATTCTATTTTGTCATCACCCTCAGCCTGGATTTTGATTTTTGAAGGTGTGCTTTATTTTATGCACTTAATTTTTATTTACCAAGAAACTTGAAAAGTGATTATCAAGATCCCCCTTAAGCAGACTAGGAAACAGGCTATGACGGGTTTAAGTGAAATAAGGCGGCAAGTGATGGAGCTGAGGCTCACACGTTGGTCTGCCTGACTCCAAGGTCATCCTCTTCCATTCACTATGGCACATTTCACATATGTGGAAGGTTGCTGAGACACACAGTACATGCCATTGCTTTGGTACAAACTCCCTCCTCTCTCATTTCTTTCTACCTGGAAGATCCAGGCACCTAGGGGGACATAGCTTCTATGTAATGTTCTAAAGCTGAGAGGATCTGCTCTGAGACCTCTCAACAAGGCTGGGATAAACATTTCTGCATTTTTTTCTGAGTTAGGAAGGAGTAGGTCGATTGGAAAGTGACAGCAATATTAGAAGCGTCATCATGGGAAGGTGACTGAATGAGAGAGTATGCCAGAAGTTGCATGGATCACAAGGGACAGTTGTTATTATACCTGTTAATTGTTTATTAGCGATTTAAAGTGAAAGATGAGTGAACGTAGCCAGCTCCATAATATATCTTTTCACTTGGGTAGGTTTGGTGAGTTGTGTCTTTCAAATCATTCTCCACATGTTCCCAAATTCTTTGCCTCTTCGTGTACATTGGACATTGTTTCCCCCTCAACCACAGAAGTGGCTTTGTAGTGGGTCTATACTAGGTGATTTTTACCTATACTAGGTAAAAACAAAACAAAACAAAACAAAACAAAACAAAAAACAAAAAACTTCTCAAAGACAAAGTGATTGAACAAAAATTACCTCCCTGATTTTTCTCTTTGATTAATTGATGAATCTTGGGATGAATATAAGACTTCTAATTTTGTGATTGTGTGAGTATTGGCACAGATGTGCGGTCAAGGGTGTGAACACAAAGATGGATGGTTGTCAAGACCAGGTGAGTGTTTCCACTCTCTCAAAGAGGCAGCACTCCCTGCTTCTTTTTGTTTCTTTGCTCAATACCTCTAGCTTCCTGACTGTGGTGTCGTCCTTTTCACTGATGCTATCCCCTGTACAGACTTCTAATTCGGCACCTAAACCCTTTCTAGTGCTCCTGTTCATGCATTAGAGTTAAATGCTAAATCCTCACATAGCTCTTTAAGGTCCTATAAGACCTGGGTCCTGTTTCCTCTTTGACTTTACCCCTGCCACCTTCCCCTTCAATCACTCATCTTCAGCTCCCCTGGACTCTTTGCAGTTTCTGGATTATGCCAGCCAGGCTCCCTCTTTAGGATCTTTGCTCTAACTATCCCTTTGCCTGGAATGCTCCTCACCCTTGTCTGCTTGGCTAACTTCCTCCCTTCCATCAAGGCCTTGCTCAGTTTTCACCTGCTCAAAGAGGCCTACCCAGGCCACCATATTTTACATTGCTAAGTGCACTCATCTTTTTCACCCTCACCCATATTCTCGATCCCCTTTACCTTGGCCTAAGTCCTCTCTTTGTTACACCACTTAACCATCTAACTATGTTATTTGCTTCTTCGTTATGTGTTTTGCTTATCTCTCTTCTCCCCATAGCTCCTGCTTGAATACAAGCTCCCTGATCTTAGGGATCTCTGTCTTTTGCTCACTGATATATCTCAAGCTGCCCAGAACTTTGCCGAGCACACATTGTAGTCATCCAGACAATACCTGTTGATGTGGTGAACGTGTTTGTCTCTCTCACTACATTGTGGCACCCCTGAGAACAGGGGCCTTGTCTCATTACTGTCTGTCAACCCACATCCAGGACACTTTCTGATACAACCGGAAAGGCACCGCTGAGTATTTGTCGAATGAATGAATGAATGAATGAATGAATGAATGAATGAATCTTTTGAAAGTGACACTAATAGGGAAAACATTCTGTTTCCAAACTGCAGTTATTCCAGTAGGTGCCATCTGTATCAGCACCATGCACGTATCAGTTGCCATGCAAACTCTTCTAGTGAGCTGGGAGATATTTAAGGGCCAGAAGTCTGACTCACTTTTCGTGGTTCCCTCATAGGGTTAGCGCAGTTCTTACTCCACAGCAGGACTTAGGGTGGTGGTTCCAGATCTCAGTCTTTAATCACCTAAATGGTTTTTGCTTTATTTGTGCAGGACAGGTAATATATTTACATATTACATTTTGTTTAAATAAAACTGTATCTTTGAGAATAAAACACAATGACATAATTAAACACAATGAATGCAAAACAATGTTATGAAATAGTTGAAGTTGAGATTAATGTTAAGTAATAGTACAGAATGATGGGCACTACACTAGGCACTTCGTCGATCTTCTTTCATTTAATCCTAACAAAAACCCTTCGAAAGAAATGTTTTAATTTCCATTTTCATCAGGGAGAATATTGAGATCAAGACCATTATGTAAGTTACCCAGGATCTGACAGCTAGTAGGTAGCCACCTGAGATGGCAACTTAGGGCTCCTTGATGATAGCACCCCACAAAGACAGCAGTGTAGGCATACTGCTACTTAACTCGCCCTCAGCAGTCCTGTCCGATTCTGCTCCCCGTTTTCGTTGCTACAGCTCTGCTATATTTTCATCCCATCTCCTAACATTTTAGAAGTGCTTTATCCCAGAGATCTCTCCCCAGCTCCTTTGGACAAAGGTTGTTATATTCAACATTTGTGCTGTGGCAGATGGAAGATGACTTGTTAGAGTCCTTGTGAAGGACGGAAATAGTTGCTATTTACAACTCCTTCATGACTTTTGATGATTGTGGATCCTGAGGGGGTGCTTTGTTGCAGAGCTAGTTTTCTTGTGTGAGAATACAGTTCTTGGCAGGACATCCTTCCCTTCCACAAAGATATCAAAGCAGCCTAGGAGAGAAGATAGTTGCCTTATCAAGACACTGTGCACTCACAGGCCCACGCACCATGAGACCCATTCCCTCAGAGGCAAAACAGGTTTCTCTGGGTCATCACACTGTTCCACAAATTTCACAGGCTCCTTAGCTGAAGACAACAAGGCACACACAAATGATGTTTGTGGGCCAGGAAAAATGGCTGCATTCCCTCTTTCAGAGTAAGATTTCATGCACTCCCAATAAAATCAGCCCATTCTAGAAAGATACACCATTAGTGAGCATTGTGGTCAAGCGGCCGCGACCATGTGTTCTGAGCCGGGCGTCATTCTCTGGAATTCGAGACTGGTAGGAAAACAGCTTTTCCTTTTATTTTTTTCCATCTTCTTCTTGGTTAGTTATTTCAAGGCAAGTTTGAGAGTCAGTGGTTTTGTTAGCAGTTTTCTCAAATTACATTATTATAACTCCTAGGACAGGACACCAATTAGACTCTTAGTTTGTAAACTTCACTTTAACTTCAGTGAAAAAGCTTTTACTACCAGCCTACATCTTCAGAGGAAGCATCCTTGATTTGTTGCCTTGAGTGATGTTTCTGATGCATGTAATAATTCCCAAAGTTCTTATAAAGGAATCCTGTTTATTTGTTTCTTTTTTCAATTACAGTTGACATTCAGTATTATTTTATATTAGTTTCAGGTGCACAGCATAGCAGTTAGACATTTATATAATTTATGAATTGATTTTCCCAATTAGTCTAGTACCCACCTGGCACTATGCATAGTTATTACATGTTTGTTTCTTAACTACAATGTCAAAGGAGATAATAATAAAAAAAAAATCAATGAGGCTCTACCATGTAACAGGTATTTTACATAATATTTTTCATAAAATCCCTGTGACAGAAGTACCATTATTCCAATTTCACAAGTGAGGAAATTAAGGCTCAGGAGGATGGGTAACTTGCCCCTGATCACACAGCTAGGAAGTTGCAGAGCTGAGATTTAGAACTGCTGTCACAATTAATTGCTTGCATTGGTCAATATACTCCACATGAGAAAAAAAAAACTTTGAAAACAAATTGTGTTTTCGAAGATCACCAGTGTAAAATTTAAAATTCTATTCCATTGCTGTGTCATTATTCTATCTATTTTTAGAGTTTTACTTATGACAAATAATCCTTTCTTTTTATGTAAAATAACAAGTTTATAACTTTATAGTTCGCGTGGCAGTTATGGAAAGGCATATACATGACTAAGTTCTGGGAATTGTTGCTTTAAGCCATGTCGTGTGCTGAAAACTATGTGCTGTGTAGAGGCACATGGAGAAATGAACCAAATTTCTAGTCCTCCAACACCTCCTAGCTTCTAGAAGGGTTTGCATGGCACCTGATACTCAAAAGCCACACGTATAGTACCTATATAGAAAACATCTACTGTACTACCTCCAGACTGAAAGTGGGCATTTTTACTGTCAATCTTTCAGTGTGGAATAAATGAATTCAACAAACCTTTAGCAATACCTATCATATTTCCTGTAGTGTACTTGATACAGATATGCAAACAGCAAATAAAACATGGTCTCAGTCCTTAAGTATCTCACAGGAAAACAAACAAAAGAAAAGAATGAAATTTTTGAATTAGAAGTCTCCACAGGTTACGTTTGTTGTGCAAGAGAGGAAAAGTGGAAGAGGAGACAAAGAATTGGACAGAGAAAGAGTAGAGGCAATAGGAGCAGGAGTCAGATCAGGGTAACTGAGTCCTTGTGACTGAACAGGCATGACTGTACCTGAAAAGTCCATTGTTTGGGGGGCTCACAGACTTGATTCCATATCCCTGAATATTTATGATTTTCACCAAAACAGTTTTTTGAATTATCAGTCCTATATTCATTAATTTCTCCAGTTAATTTTTTAAATGATCTTGGTGCATCATTCACTTTGTCTTTGCGAAGCCTAGGGGAATTTCAAAAGATCTCCCATTATGAGGACATTTCAGAAACTGAGAGATTATTAGAAAGGCCGGTACCAATTATAAAGCCAGGAAGTTCACACTACACAGATACTAGAAGCTACCGAATACAGGGCCCTGGGATGAAAGTCAGAAACTCCGTATGTTCCATGCACTATGGTAGACTCTGGGGTTAGAGGGATCATTCAAGCAGACTCAGCTGTCTTAGTACAGAAAGTCGAGCAGGCAGATCTTAACCCCAGTGATTTGTATAGATTTGTTAAAATTGTTTATCAAGGGGGTGTTTTACACACACATGTGGGCGCACACACCCACATGCACACACATTTGCGGGCGCACACGCCCACACACTCACACACATGCATAGTTAATAAATTAGAATTCCGGAACTCAGCTAGGATCACAGTGTTGGAACCAGTCTGTCTGACTCTAAAGCCTCAAAAAATGTCTATGACATCAGACCCTTTTGCATAATAATTTATTTCAATTTAATTCAGAGCTACTACCTGCAATTCCCCTGACTGTGCTCGTCTGCTGTTGCCCCCCAGGAGAACTTTGGAACTGAGTGTTTTGCCATATAAAAAGGGCAGAGACAGAATGGACAGCTCCAGAATCCATCCCTTCACACTGAGTATGGCACCCAACGTACCAGGAAGTATCCTCCTTTTTGCCATCACACTTCAAGCTGTCTGTTCATGCCTCCATATTGCAATTAATCTTCACTACACAAAAATTAGAATTCTATGCACTGTGCCTTTGGCTGTGCTTATTTTAATTTGCACCTCAGAGCTACACGTATTTATGACTGGACCAGAAATTATTCCTCATCCTCTTCAGTAGATTGTTGGGTAATACAGAGAATTACCTTACCCATAACAGATTCAATACACTAATAATGTAAATATTAGATTTCTATTGCTGCATAACAAATTTCCACAAATTGCCACAAATTTGATGGCTTACATCAACACGTATTTATTATTTCACAGTTTCCATGGGTCACATTTGTGGCATGGATCAAATGAGTTCTCTGCTTAGGGTCTAACAAGGCTCAACTCAAAGTGTCAGTTGGGCTAGGGTCTTACCTGGAGGCTCTGGCAGGGGGAGGCTGCCTCGCAGTTCATTCAGGTGGTTGGCAGATGCAGCTCCTGTGGTGGAAGGACTGATCCCACATCCTTGCGGATGTTATCGGGGACTGCTTTCAGATTCTAGAGGCTGCCTGTACGTCTCCTCATGTGGTTCCCTCCATCTTCAAGCAAGCCATGGCGTGTCAAGTCCTGCTTCTGCTTTAAATCTTTCTTGCTTCTCCTTCTCCTGCTAGCCAGAAAAAAACTGTCTGCTTTTAAATGGCTTCTGTGATTACATTAGGCTCTTTTGGATAATCCAAGATAATCACCCTATTTTAAGGCCAACAGTTTAGTAACTCTAATTACAATTGCAAAATCTCCTTAGCCGTGTAACCTAACAAACATATGCACAGGATAACTTATCCTGTTCTCAGTCCTGGAACTATGGTGGGAAATCTCGAGAGACCATTTTTAGAATTCTGCTTACTACAACTTTTAATAACCATCAGTTAATTATTTATGAAAACCCTATTTTGTGACCCTGATAGTCTGTATTCCTGTGAGCATACTGCCCACTCTTTACTGAATTACACCATGTCCGTGCCATTATGTATTTTTACTTCAGTAAGAGTGAAGTGCCTTCCCAAGTGTATTAGTCAGGGTTCTCCAGAGGAACAGAATGAGTAGGATATATAGAGAGAGTGCAAGATAGAAAGCAATTTTTTAATAAGGAATTGGCTCACATGATTATGCAGGTTTAAAAGTCCCAAGCCCTGCAGTCAGCAAGCCGGAGACCCAGGAAAGCCAATGGTGTACTTCCAGTTCAAAATTTGAAGAAGGTTCGATTTTTCAATTCGAGTCCAATGGCAAGGAAAGACCAATTTCCAGCCTCATGCAGTCAGGCAGGAAATGTTCCCTCCTGCTTGGGAGAAGGTCAGCTTTTATGTCCTATTCAGATCTTCAAGGGATTGGATATGGGACACCCACATTAGTGAGGGCAATCTGTTTAACTCAGTCTACCTATTCAAATGTTAATCTCATCCAAAACATCCTCATAGGCACTCTCAGGATAATGTTTGACCTAATATCTGGGCACCCTGTGGCCTAACCAAGTTAACACATAAAATTACAGATCCCACCAAGCATCCTGACACAGTCCATAAATCAACATTTATTTTTAAATTCCTATTGTATCTTAGTTAAATGCTCTATTTCCTGTTTTCTTAACTATAATATGGAGCTCTGAATAATTTCACTTTTGTAGTTGCATGTTACTAATGACCTTTAAGATTATATGTGTGAAAGGGCAAAACAGATCAGCAAGCAGTTTACGTCCTTTGCTGCAAAGGGCAATTTTGCACCATGTGGCATGCAGATTTAATGATACGTAATATTTATAAAATATTTATCACATTTAGCAAGTCCTTTTGTGAGCTCTTTAAATGCTTTACCTCATTTGGTTAACAAAACACCATGAGATATGTGCCACGATTACCCCTATTTTCATATGAAAACTACAGAAATTAAGTAATTTGTCCAAGATAACAGCTGTAAATGAGAGCCCAGGACTGGAATCTGTGGCTTTCGAACCAATGTTTCCAACTAACTAGTGCGACCATATAATTTATCATCCAAACCAGAATGAAAGAGAATAATACTAAAAGTTGTATCTCAATAGGCATAAAATAGAAAAGTCTTCGACATACCAAGGCATTGGTCCTTCTTTAGTGAAAATTCCTTTGGTTGCAAGTAGCAGAAAATTCTTACCTAGATTGGCTAAAGCAAAAAGGAAATTTATGATCTCCAGAGCATTTATAACATCGTCATCACTTTTCCTTCCTCTACTAGATCGTTCCTGTTGGTGTGCAAACTGCTGTTATTTTTTCCATCCTAAAAACAAAAACAAACAAAAAATTTTCATTTTTTCCTCGCTCCCTCTACCACCTTTAGGGCCATCTATCCTCCTCTTGAGAAGCAAGGAAACCTCCCAGAGAGAGTTGTCCACACTCACTGTCTTCAACTCCTCTCCTCCCATTCTGTACCATTCACACTCTGATCAAGCTTATACACCTTCTACTAAACTGAGACTCTTCTGGTCGAAGTAATGATGATATCAATGTTTCTAAATCAAATGGCTGTCTCACAGTCCTCTCCTTAAATTGACCCATTTGTAATTTTGGACAGAGTTGATCACTCCCTCCCGCTGGAAGTATTCTTTCCTAGTATATTATTCAGGGTTCTCTAGAGAAACAAAACCAATAGTATATCTATCTATCTCTATCTCTGTCTCTATCTCTATCTATCCAGGAAAAGATTTATTCTAGGGAAGTGGCTTATGAAATTGTGGAGGCTGAGACGTTCCCTGATCTGGTGGTGTCTACAAGCTGGGGTCCCAGGGAAGCCAGTGGTGCAAGTTCAAGTCCAAAGGCCTGAGAACTAGAGGAACCAATGATATATTTTCTAATTGGAGTCTAAAGACCTAAGAATCAGTATTTTTTGTCTTGTTTAGGCTCCCAGTGGAATGGACGATGCCCACTCACAGTGGGAGGGTAAACTGCTTTACTGAGTCCACAGATCAAATGTTAATTTCATACAGAAAGACCCTCACGGACACCCCCAGAAATCACATTTAGTCAAATATTTGGACATCCACTAATCCAATCAAGCCGACACATAACATACCTAGGCTGCAGGACAACACTTTCCTGGTTGTTCTCTGACTTCATTGGCTGTAAATCCTCATTCTCCTTGGCAGATTGTCCTCCATTCCTTGTGACCTCTTGATTTTGACATGCCTCAGAACTTGGTCCCCTTCTCTTCTCTACCTACACTCATCTGCCTGCTGATCTCATTCAGTATTGTGGCTTTATATATGTCATTTATATCCTCCATATATCTCTCCAGCTGTCCACTTGGCAAGTCCTCATGGATGTCTAATAGACATTTTTATTTTAACCAAGAAAAAAAGAAATTTTGTATCCCCCTTGCTCCATCTACTTTAGTTCTTCCTCATCTCAGTTAACATTATCCTCAATTGGAGTCAATTGTCACACTAAATCCATCCAGAAATTCTGTCGATTCCGTGTTCTAAATATATTGAGAATGTGAACAATTTTGCCACCTCCACTGCTACCACTTTTTTCTAAGCCACTACAGTTTCTCGCCTGGATCAATGCAATAACATCCTACTGGTTTATCTTCCTACAACTTTATCTTGATGTTTAGTCTCATCACAGCAACCAGAGGTGTCCTTTGAAAGCCTAAGTCAGATCATGTCTCTCCTTGGCAATTATTCTTCATCTCACTGAGAGAAAAAAAAAAATCAAAGTATTTATGTGGACTACAAGTTTCTATGTGATTTGATATTGTATTATTTCTCTACAACCCAACTATACTCCACTAGATCCCTCCAAATCTTCTATAACCATAATAGTCACACTTTTACCTGCAGTTTTTGCACTAGATGTTCTCTATGTTTAAAATGTTCTTCCTCCACAGATTTAATGGCTCATCCCATTAACTCCTTCAAGTATTGGCTCAAATATCACCTTCCGAAGGAGGACTATCCTGACCACTTAAAAAAAAAATCCAATTCCTCAGCATTCCAGATCTTTCTCAACTTGCTTAAAAATTTTCAATGTCGGTATAATCTTCTAATATACAGTATACTTCAATGATTCATTTTATGTATTGTTTGTGTAATTCCCTGAAAATATGAGTACTATGAGGGCAGAGACAGTTGTCTGTTTCATTTACTACAGTATTGACGGGGCCAACTATAGTACCTGGCCATTAGTTATCGTTCATTAAATATTTGGTTCATTTCCAAAATAGACTGGAAAACAAAAGTAGGGTGTGTTACAGACATGGCAAAATATAGTTCAGGGAAGTCATCATGGGTTCAGATTCTTTCTAACTCTTTTCTCTGTAATCCTCATGTCCTTCATCTTGGTCCTATGATACTTTTAGCGGTTCCAAACTTCAGATCTAGACATGGTAATATTTAAACAGAAAGGGAAAACATCTTTCAGTGTCACTTTTCAGAGACAGGAAACCAAGACATAATACTTTCCAGAAGATATCAACCCCCACCACCCCATCAAAAGTACATGGGATTGAATTTGGTCACAAAACTGATCCTAAATCCGTGTTTGTCAAGAATTAGGAATCGCTGTGACTGCCTTAGATGGATACAGGATGAAGTGGATATTGAGGAGTCAACCGAAATGTACTCTGGAACACATCAGTGCATTGTTGTGATAAGGTGTGTGTTTATGTGTGTGTGTGTGTGTGTGTGTGTCTGCATGTGTGTACACCTTATAGGGGGCTGAATTCTGGTACTCAATTGAGGCAGAGTAAAAAGAAAGAGATAATGGTAATTCAGGAGCCAGAAGATGGGGGAAGAGATGGCATCTTGCGTAGAAACACTTTGTCTGTTAATGGCATGAAGTTAATATCATCCAATATGTCCACCTTACACTAGGTAATGCTTTGACAAGGGGACCAGAAATACAGCCATGTGAAAGAGACTTCTCTTACCCACGCAGTGCTTAGATGGGCACTAAAAGTGTTTTCTTTCATTACTGACCAACCAACTTCTGACTGATATGTTCTTCAGGTACTCTGTCAATACCCTTATTCAAATCTTGATGTTTCTCTGACCTGGGACTTTCCTATTCTCTTTTTGTTTGTTTCAGTTTTGAAATTATAT
>NW_006431077.1:112659-135900 GCF_000325575.1 Pteropus alecto
ATACACGGAGATTAAAAATGAACAATTATAAAGTGAAAATCTATAAACCACCACCCAATACAATGCAATCAAATATTAGAAACCCAGAGCCCATGATGACTCTCTCCCTAACCATAGCTGTGTATCTCCTCAATAGAGATATTGACCATCCTGATCTTTTTTTACATTTTATTTATTTATGTTAATTAGTTTGAAATATACAGTACATTGGTTAGACATTTATATAGTTTATAAAACAATCCCCTAACTGCTCCTTCTCTCCTCTGGTTTCCACCTAGCCAATATATTAATGCTAATTGCATTCCTTATGCCGTACTCCCCATTGCCATGACCATCTATGAACTACTAACTGTACTTCTTTAACCCTTCGCCCCATTCTCGCAGCCCCCCAAGTCCCCCTCCCCTCAATCACCAAATCGTCCACTATTTTTGAGAGTCTGTTTTTGATTAGTGTGTTCTTTTTCTTCCTTAGATACCGCATATAAGTGAAATCATATGGTATTTATCTTTCTCTGTCTGACTTATTTCACTCAGCATAATAACCTCTGTGTCTATCCATGTCATTATAAATGGTAGGATTTCCTTTTTTTAATGGCTGAGTAATATTCCATTGTATATATGAACCGTAAGTTCTTTATCTAGTCATCTGTTGATGAGCATCTAGGTTAATTCCAGATCTTGGCTATTGTAAATTTTGCTGCCATGAATACTGGGGTGCATAGATCTTTACAAATTATTGTTTTGTTTTTCCTTAGATAAAGACCCAGAAGTGCAATATTTGGGTCAAAAGGTATATCCATTTTTAATTTTTTGAGAAACCTCCAGACTGTTTTCCATAACAGCTGTACCAATTTGCATCCCACCAACAGTGTACGAGGGTTCCCTTTTCTCTGCATCCTCGCCAAGACTTGATGTTCTTTGATTTATTGATGATAGCCATTCTGACAGATGTGAGGTGATATCTCATTGTGGTTTTAATTTGCATTTCTCTCATGATTAGTGTCCTTGAGCATCTTTGCATGTGTCTATTGGCCAACTGTATTTCCTCTTTGGAGAAATATCTGTTCAGGTCTTCTGCACATTTTTAATTGGATTAGTTTTTGTTGTTGTTGTTGTTGTCGTTGTTGAGTCGTATGAGTACTTTATAAACGTTGGATAGTAACCTCTTATCAGATGTATCATAAGCGAACATCTTCTCCCAATCAGTCAGTTGTCTTTTTGTTTTGTTGATGGTTTCCTTGCTGTACAAAAAGTTTTTAGTTTGATGTAGTCCCATTTGTTTATTTTTTCATTTGTTTCCCTTGCCCTGAGATATATCCAAAAAGAAATTACTATTAGTAATATCAGAGAGTTTACTGCATATGTTTTCTTTTAGAATTTTTATAGTTTTGGGTCTTACATTTAAGTCTTTAATCCATTTTTGAGTCTATTCTTGTATACGGTATAAGAAGTTGGTCCACTTTCATTTTTTTTTTGCATGCGTCTGTCCAATTTTCCCAACACCATTTAATGAAGAGACTGTGTTTACCCCATTGCATATTCTTACCTCCTTTGCCATATATTAAGTGAGTGTACAGGTGCAGATTTATTTCTTGGCTCTCTGTTCTGTCTCATTGATCAATGTATCTGTTTTTATGCTAGTACCATGATGTTTTGATTATTGTAGCCTTGTAGTATAGTTTGATATCAGGTAGTGTGATAATTCTAAATTCATTTTTCTTTCTCAAGATTGCTGTGGCTATTGGGGGTCTTTTAGGGTTCCATGCAAATTTTAGGATTATTTGTTCTAGCTCTCTGAAAAATGCCATTGGTATTTTGATAGGGATTGCATTGGATCTATAGAATGCTTTGGATAGTATGGCTATTTTAATGATGTTGAATCTTCTTACCCATGAGCATGGTATATGCTTACATTTATTTGTATCTTCTTCAATTGCTTTTTTCAATGACATATTTTTCTAAGAGCAGGTCTTTCAGCTCCTTGTTTAATTTAATTATCAAGTATTTTATGGTTTTCGATGCAATTATAAATGGGATTATTTTCTTAATTTCTCTTTCTGAAAGTTCATCATTGGTATATAAAAATGCAATTGACTTCTGAATATTAGTTTTGTATCTTGCTACTTTACTGAATTCATTGTTCAGTACTAAAAGCTTTTGTGGAATCTTTAGGGTTCTCTATATATAGTAATTTGTCATCGGCAAATAACGAGAGTTTTTCTTCCTCATTTCCAATTTGGATACCATTAATTTCTCTTTCCTGTCTTATCGCTGTGGTTAAAACATCCAAAACAATGTTGAAGAGGGGTGGTGAAAGTGGGCATCCTTGTCTTGTTCCTGATCTTAAGAAAACGCTTTTAGCCTTTCCCCATTGAATATGATGTTAGCTGTAGGTTTGTCATATATGGCCTTTTTTATGTTGAGGTATGTTCCCTCTATTCCCAGTTTGCTGAGAGTTTTTATTATAAATGGATGCTGGATTTTGTTGAACACTTTTTCTGCATCTATCGATATGATCCTGTGGATTTTATCTTTCAATTTTTTAATGTGGTGTTTCAGATTAATTGATTTGCGGATGTTGTACCAACCTTGCATCCCAGGAGTAAATCCAACTTGATCATAGCGTATGACATTTTTAATGTATTGCTGAATTCGGTTTGATAATATTTTGTTGAGGATTTTTGCATCAATGTTCATAAGAGATATTGGCCTATACTTTTTTTTAATCATGTATTTGTCTGGATTTGGAATCAAGATAATAGCAGCCTCATAAAAGGAGTTAGGGAGCCTTCCCTCTTCTTGAATTTCTTGGAATAGTTTGAGAATAGGTATTAATTCTTCTTTAAACGTTTGGTAAAATTCACCTATGAAGCCATCTGGTCCAGGATCTTTGTTTTTGGGGGTGATTTTGATTACTGATTCTATTTCAGTGGTGGTAATCGGTCGGTTCAGATTTTCTGTTTCTTCTTGACTCAGTCTTGGAAGATTGTATGTATCTAAGACTGTATTCTTTTCTTCCAGATTGTCCAATTTTTTTCGGCATACAATTGCTCATAGTATTTTCTTATAATTCTTTGTATTTCTGTGGTGTTAGTTGTCACTTCTCTGCTTTTGTTAACGATTTTATTTTATTTATTTGAGTCCTCTCTTTTTTTCCTTGATGACAGACCCTGGTTAAGGGTCTGTCAATTCTGTTTATCCTTTCAAAGAACCAGCTCTTGGTTTCACTAATCTTTTATATTGTTAATTTAGACTTTATTTGGATTATTTCTTCTCTGATCTTTATTATTTCCTTCCTTCCATTCGCTTTACTATTTCTTTCCTTCTATTCACTTTGGGCTTTGTTTGCTGTTCTTTTTCTAGTTCTTTTAAGTGTAAGGTTAGATTGTTTTTTGAGCTCGTTCTTGTTTCTTGATGTAGGTTTGTATTGCTATGTATTTCTGTCTTAGGAATGCTTTCACACTATCCCATAGATTTTGAGTCTTTGTGTTTTTATTTTCTTTTGTCTCTAGCTATCTTTTGATTTCTTCCTCAGTCTCATTAATAACTCATTCATTGTTTAGTAGCATGTTATTTAGCCTCCATATGTTTGTGTATTTTCTAGTTTTTTTCTTGTAGTTGATTTCTAGTTTCATACCATTGTGATCAGAGGAGATGGGGGTGATATGATTTCAATCTTCTTAAATTTACTGAGACTTGTTTTGTGTCCTAACATGTGGTCTATCTGGGAAAATGTTCCATGTGCACTTGAAAAGAATGTATATTTTGCTGCTTTGGGGTAAAATACTCTGAAAATACCTATTAAATTTATCTGGATTAGTATGTCTTTTAGGCCCATTGTTTCTTTTTTGATTCTTTGCCTGGAAGGTTTGTCCATTGGTGGCAATGGGATGTTAGAGTCTCCTACTATGAGAGAATTGCTGTTGATCTCTCCTTTTATGTCAGTCAATAATTGCTTTATGTATGTAGGTGCTCCTATGTTGGGTGCATATATGTTTAATAGTGTTATGCCTTCTTGATTTATCGATCTCTTTATCATTATGTAATGCCCTTCTTTGCCTCTTATTATAGCTTTGTTTTAAAGTCTATTTTATCTGATAGAAGTATCGCTACCCTGGCTTTTTTAAAATTTCCATTCGTGTGAAATATCTTTTACCATCCCTTTACTTTCAGTCTGTGAGTGCCATTTGATTTGAAGCGGGTCTTTTGTAGACAGCGTATGCATGGATCTTGTTTTCTTACCCATTCATTGACCCTATGTCTTTTGATTGGAGAATTTAATTCGTTTACACTTAAAGTGATTTCTGATAGGTACATAGTTACATTTTATTATTTGTATTTGTTATTTCTATTTTCTTTTTTACCCTTTCTCTTTTACAGAAGTCCCTTTAACATTTTTTTGTAATACCGGCTTGCTGGTGATGAATTCCTTATGCTTTCTCCTGTTTGGGAAGCTCTTTATCTCACCTTTCATTTTAATCAAAAGCTTTGCTGGGTAGAGTATTCATTGTTCTAGATTCTTGTTTTTCATAACTTTGAATATTTCTTGCCATTCCCTTCTGGCCTGCAAAGTTTCCATTGAAAAATCAGCAGTAATTCTTATGGGCAACTTGCTGCCTTTCTCTTGCTGCTTCTAAGCTTCACTCTTTGTCTTTGATCTTTGGCATTTTAATTATCATGCTTCTTGGTGTGGGTCTGTTTGAATTCCTCTTGCTTGAGACTGTTTGTGCTTCCTGAACTTGTCAGTCTAATTCCTTTGCCAGGTTAGGGAAGTTTTATGTCATTATTTCCTCAAATAAATTCTTAATCCCTTGCTCTCTCTCTTCTCCTTCAGGTACTCCTGTGATCTGGATATTGTTATACTTCATGTTGTCCCAGAGATCTCTTAAACTATCCTCATGTTTTCAAATTCTTCTTTCTTTTTGTTGTTCTGATTGGGTGTATTCTGCTTCCTTGTCTTCCAATTTGCTGATTCGATCTTCTGCTTCATCCAATCTACTGTTGAATACTTCTACTGTATTCTTCATTTCAGTTATTGTATTCTTCATTTCTGTCTGGTTCTTTTTATGATTTCTATGTCCTTTTTTATGCTTACTATCTCTCTGTTGAGGTTCTCATTATGCTCATCCATTCTCCCCCTACGCTTGTTGAACATCCTTATAACCATTATTTATATCTCACTGTTGAGGTTCTGATTGTGCTCATCCATTCTCCCCATAAGTTCGTTGAGCATCCTTATAACCATGATTTTGAATTCTGTCTCTGGTAGGTTGCTTGCCTCCATTTCATTTAGCTTATTTTCTGGAGTTTTCTCCTGTTGTTTCATTTGTGACATGTTTCTTTGTTTTCTCATTTTATTAGCCTTTCTGTGTTCGTTTCTGTGTGTCAGGAATATTTGTTTCGTCTTTCGGCCTTGGCCAGATGGCCTAATGTGGAAAGTGTCCTGTGCGGCCCAGTGGCGCACTCTCCCTGATCCCTTATGCCGGGAGCTCTGGACGTGATCTTTGTGTGGATTGTGCGTGATATTTTTTCAAGTCTTTATTGTCCTTAGTATATCAGGGATGGGATTAACATTCAAGCTGACTAATTGTGGGAATTGGCTGCACCCACAGGGTAAGAGTTTCTGTGTGGGGGCTGACCCCACCAAGTGAGATTTGCCCTAGTAGGCTTATATACTTGTTGCAACCACCCTTTGTGTGTACTGCTAATGGGGCTAGTAAGGAGTGGCTCTGTTGTGGTCTGGGGCCAGCTTTAGATGCGTTGGTTTTGTGGCTCCTTGTGAGATGCTACCCCATAGGCCAAGGTCAGCTGATGCTTTTGATTGCTCAGTGCTATCTGTTGGGAACTACAAAGTGATCTGCAGATGGTGTTGCCTATGCTGGATCTATAGGTAAGTGGAAGAGACAACGCTGTAGGCGGGGGTTGGTTATCCCCTGTTCCTGACCTAGGGCAGTTTAGCAGAGGGACCAGTGCTCCTCAAGGCCTGACACTGCCTGTCAGTTGCCTGTAAGTCTCTGAAACTGCAAGAGCCTCTGGGTGATATGAGTGTTGGGTGGCGCGGGGACCCCGGGAGTCTCCTGGGTCTATTGAATAAATTTCCCCCTGCCACTGCCTGAATGCACCACCCCAGGTCAGGGGCAGCTGCCTATCAACATGCGGCAGGCACTTTGTGTATTAGATGTGGCAGGAGCTCAGGGAGTCAAGGGCTGTCAGGCCATTACAGGCCCCTGCAATCCCCTCACGAGTTATTGTGGCTCGTACAAGCAGCAGTGGTCTGTCCACAACTGTTTTTCCCGAAATGTGCTCACTGCGCTAGCCATGTTCTGTTGCCTGCGCAGACTGTGGAACCCCAGAGCCAAGCAGGGTACAGAAGGCTGTCTGTCAATGGGCTAAAGGTACTCTGTGGCTTGGGTGAAGTGGGATCTTAGGGAGGCAAGGGCCATCAGGCCAATACAGCCTCAGCTTAGCTGCAACTTCTTTGCCTAGGCGTTCCCGATGTAGTCACAGATCATAGTGAGACCAACTGCCATTTGGGATGTTCCCATAGATCCCTGAGCACCCCAGACAAAATATTCCTACTCTTGCAGGCAACAGAAGTCTGCCTACCACTGATTTTCATGCAGTGCCCACCCTGTGCTAGCCAAAGTATGTTGCCTGCGTGGTTGGGAGATGGGGGGAGGGATGGAAGGGCAGGGCTGTGGCAGTTCACTGTCAATGGGCCACTTCAGGCAATCTCTGGGTAGGATGGGGCAGGGTCTCAGGGAAACGGTGGCAGTCAGATCAATACAGCCTCAGTCTTGCTGAAATTTTGGCAACTGTTTGCACGTTCCTACAGAAGTCCCAGATCACAGCAAGACCAGCTGCTGTCTGGGACTGACCCACAAATCCCCGAGATCCACCCAAGTTCGTGTTGGCAACAGTGATCTGCCTGAAACCATCTCGGAAATGCGAGCTTACAGCGCTGGCCGCCAGCTGTGAACGCTTGGCCCTGAATCTGCGCAGTGTGGCAGCCATCCAGCAACGAAAGCCCTGGGTAATCTGCAGGTTGGGTGGGGTGGGCTGATACTCTCAGGCCAGCTCTTTCTAATGGCCCTGCGGGAGGGGTCTGCACAGTCAAGCTGGCAAGGTCTGTAGATTGCCCAGTGGGGGCACAGACTAATGCACAATGGTGGCTGCCCTTCCAGCCCTGGTTCTGCTGCCAGGTAATGAAGACTTTCTCAGTATGAATCCTGCGCAAGCCTCCGACCCACCGCAAGTGTCCCGGGTGAGTGTCTGCCCGTCAGAAAGCCTGTGAGTGGGTCCTTCGAAGGGGCTTCTAGGGTTTCAGCCTCCTTCTGTCGCATCCAGACGGCCAGAATCCCTTCTGGTTTTTACAGTCAGAGTTGTTGGAATCTCCTCTTCCCTGGAAAGGGACCCTGTGCTGAAGAGCCCCCAGATGAGACCAGGAATCCTCTCTCCTTCAGGGGACTCTGCAGCCTCACTGTCCCTCCCGCGAATGTGGGTCCAGCCTGATTTGCGACTTTGGCCCTTGTACAGGCTTCGATGTGTCTCATTTATATTATCAGATATAGGTGTTACAATCTGCTGGACTTCAGGTGATTCTCCATGTTGATCATTTGATAATTTATTTGTAATTTCAATGTGGACCTGGGAGGAGGCGAACCCTGCTTTTACCTAGTCTGCCATCTTCCTCCCTCCTGACCATCCTGATCTTTGTTTAGAATATCTTCCTTGCTGCTCATTATAACTTTACCAGCTATGTAAACAACACTAAACTATCTAGTTTAGTTTTTTTTTTTTTTAAATCTTTATGGCATTGCACCTCTGCTTTGAGTTTTAATGAACACTTGGAAAACCACCTTATTCAACTGGTTTCTATAGGCTCCTTGAAATGTTTAAAGGCAATTTCTCTTCCCAAGTTAAAGAGAGAAACTGTCTTCCTCAGTAGGTACTTGGGTACCTCCTGAGTGCTTAGGAGTGAACTAGATGCCTGGATATACAGGAGAGCTAAATGGTGTTCTCCACCTTTCATGAGAATATAGTCTAGTTGGGAAGATGATACTTAATGACCATGTACACCGGTAGAACTGAAGACAGCTCAGGTTAGCAGCACTGCCATGGGTTTTGCAGTAAGATGTTGCATGTGCCACCTCTTACTGGCTTTGTGATTTAAGGCAAGTCTATCTCTCTGAGCCTGTGCAGTTACTCATAAAATAGAGATAAATTTAAGACCTACACCCCAGGGTTGTCATGTTTGGTACTTTGTAAGCTCTCAATAAATGGCAGATATTGCTACTGTAATACACTTTACTTCTCAGAAGGAAGGTTGAACAATGATTCAGTTTTCCTGAACAACATAGTTGGCATATACACAAGTATAATGACTTTAGTTCATTCTAGATGTTAATGTGAGGATTTGTCTGGCCCCAGGAACACACTTAGACAGCTAGGTGGAGTGGTAAGAGGCTATACACATTAAGATCAGAAATGTTGGGATTACTCATTATCGTCAGAGTGAAAGCTGCCTTATAATGAGAACTATGTGCCCCCACAAGCACATAGAATCTGACCCCTGGTGGGCACCTCAATGACATGGTTAGATCTGAGAACTGGGAACCAGGAATGTCTAAGTTAATGATGTAATTTAAAGACCTTAAAAATAAACAAAAATTTAGAGAGCCTTAACTTTTATTGAGTATTCCCTGTGTCCGAGATAAACTTATTTAATCCTTACCAGTGTCCTAGGAAATTGGTAGGGTCAATGTTTTTTCCCTAGTTACAGCTCAAAAACCTTGAATTAAGAGAGTAAGTAACTTTTCTGTGATAACCCAGCTAATAAATGTAGGAGCCAGGAATTTATCCCAATCGGTATCCAGAACCTACATTACTTTTTGTTAGGGAGGTACTTTTAATTTTGCAATGATTTCAAATTTACATAAAAGTTGCAACAATAGTACAAGGAACTTCTGTTTATCCTTCACCCGAATACCTCTATTGTTAACATTTTTCATATTTGTTGTTCCTCTATCTCTCTCTCTCCCTCCTTCCCTCCCCCTTACTTTCTCCCTTCCTTTCTCCCTTCCCATCAATTTCTCCTTCCCTGTCTCTCTTTCCCATTTTTTTACTCTTCATACATACACCACACACAGATGCATATACTTATAATTTTTTCTAAACATTTGCGAGAAAGCTGCAGACATGTCCTTTTACTCCTAAATATTATAGTATACTTTCCTGAGAACAAGGACAACTGCTTGCTTAAATGCAGTACGATTATCAAAATCAGGAAATTAAGATTAATACAGTACTATTATGTATCTCATTACATAATATGTATCTCATTCTATTATGTATCTCATACAGACCTTATTCAAATGTGCCCAAGTATTTCAACAATGTCATTCATAAAAATATATATAATTTTCTGTCCTACTATCCAGTCCAGTATCACACATCGTATTTAGTTGTTATTTCACTCTAGTTTTCTTGATTCTGGAACAAGTCCTCAGGCTAATCGTTTTGAATTATCATAATGGTTTTGAAAAGTATGGGTTATTTACTAGACTGTTTCTTAGTTTGAAGTTGCCCAATTTTCTACCATCATGTTAAATTCATGTTATGTATTTTTTTTCCAGGAATACCACAAAAGTGATACATATCCTTTTTGGTGCATCATATCATATCAGTTGGTACATGGTATCTATTTTTTCCGTAACTGGTGATGTTAAATTCATCACTTGGCTAAGGTTGTATTCACCAGGCTACTCCAATGTTAAGTTAACATTTTCTCTTTGTCCACTTAAATATTTTGTGGGCAGATACTTGGAGACTATTGTGCATTGATGATTTTTGCCTTAAATCATTAATATATAATGGTTGAAAAATTATGTGTTTCTAACACTGTTATTTCTCCCCATTTGCTAGCTGGGATCCTTCTACAAGAATTTTTTCTCATGCTCATTTATTAATGTCATTTATATCATTATGGGCTCATAGATATATATTTTATTCACTGGGTACTAACCCATTACCATCATGATTTATTTTGATGCTCAGATTTGTCCCGCTTTGGTCAATGAAAGGCCCTTTGAATCTGGTTCCTGGATCCTTTTGATGTGTCCCTAGTTTTTGAACACTTCTTTTGGTGCAGCAATATGTCCCTGGCTCTTTTTGTACTTTCCCAGTTCCAACCCTTGAATCAGCCATTTTCCAAGAAGCCCTGGTTTCTTTTAGTGTAGAATGGCATTTAGAATTCAATCTGGGCTTTTAACCACCATTCTCTACTGGAAGTATGACTTTACAATCCCTTAAATTTGCCGTAATATCAGTTACCTAATGTGTGGAATTGGCATAAAAATAGGATTTTTGTCATAGGTATCTTATAATATTTAAATGTAATAGTGAAAGCATTTAGCAAAGTGCTTGGCACAGAAGTAATTTTTTGAATGAGACAATTTCAGAATGAGTATAATAATGGATTATATCTCAATGAATAAAATAAGTATAAATCCATTTGAAAACAAGCAGTAGCTATTTTATCATAATTTTTGTTACTATCAAATACCTCTGATTGTCATTAAGACCTATCTCTAGGAAGCCTCAGGATTATAATATTAGCCTTGTCAAGTCAAGGCCAGCTCAACAGCATCCAAGGCTTAAAAAAGTAGAAACATGAAGAATGATTCCAGAAGCAGGCCTCAGGCCTTGGTGACTGACAGTATTTCAATATTAGAAACAAACAACATGAAATGAAGAGCATCAATTACTCCTACAAACCCTGCTACTAGAACCCTGTACTTTTCTGATCATGGCCCTAACACCACTGTGCTGTAAGCAGACAGTTGTTTGTCTGCTTCATTCATTAGTCTGTGATCTGATAGACGTAACTTGTTTATGAATTACTCTTGACACCTAAAAGAGTACCTATCAGATAGGAGACATTCAATAATTATTTGCTAAATAAATGAATGAATGAAAGTGTTGAACAATTTCAAGTATCTTATTATGATAACTAATGAGAGGAGGAAACCAAGGCTCTAAAAATGTAGAGAAGCATCTCCAAAGTCATATAACTAGTAAAAGATAGAGTTAGAATTCCATCTTGGTCTGACTCTAGAAGCCTGAAGTCTTAGTTGCATTGGTCTCTTTGGATGATGAGCCTTCCCAGAAAGATTAACTTGTCCAGTTTTTGTGTTTCCCAGAGTTCAAGTTGGGGCCCCACATGCACCAGACTGCATATCCAAGACCAATTCAATGATCAGGTAATTACTTCAACAAATATTTATGGATCACTTGCTGTAGGCCTTTTAGGTTCTGGGGACACAGCTGTGAGTGCAACAGTCAGATCCCCCACTGTCGTCAATATTTTATTCAAGTGCGAATAGACAGACAATGAACAAAGAGATGTGTAAAGTTTAAAATAGTTGATAAATTAATGCTTGATTAACAAATAGTGAGTCATATATGTCTACAGAATGGAGAGTGAATATGAGGTGAGAGAGCTTGCTGGGTTCAGGGAACCTGGTGTAGTTCATAATGGCTGGAGGTGGGGTGCGATATAGGCTGGGAGTAAGGATGGGAAATTAGACAGTAGAATCTACAAGAAAATGAATCACTTAACTTCCCTGAGAGTAAGTGTTCTTGCTAAGAAAGTAGGGATTCAAACATCTGAGATAATACATGAAAAATGTTATCTAAGGCTCAAATCTAAAAAAGAAAATGTTATTAAGTTTAGGTATTGAACAAAATTGACAGTAGTAATAGCTGGTGTTTTGAGTTTTGCTGTTTGTTAGGCACTGTTTTAGTTGATTTACCTGTTTTTTCATCCTCTGTAATGAAGAATAGTGGGCATATTTATAGTTTACAAGGCTGAATAGCTGTAGATTGCAGGTATTAGGATTAAAGACCACAACTGTCTAATTTCAAAGAGCTTGATTTTTTGGTCTATGTTTGTGGTTTCCAGAGTCTCCTGTCTAAGTTTGTGGTTTCTAGAGTGGCACTGAGGCACATGGTGGCACCCAAGATATAATGAGTGGTACACAAAGTTTAAAATAACAGTTATAAAGGTTAAATGACATAGCATTTATAGATTGCTCAGTAAAAAGAAAATCAATTCAGTTTATTATTTATATTTTATTCTTAATTTTTAAAATTTTATAATTTTTATTTCATTGAATTAATTTTAAAAAACACCATAGCCCATAATATGTGTTTTGTATTTTTAGTAGTGATATAAAATTTCCCTTTAATTAAGTTTATTTGAGTAAAAGGAAATTGAGAAATATTAACATAGACTTTGCAAGTATCTTGTAAATCCTAAAGTTATATTACATGAATGACTGAGATGCTGTTGAAAAACTACATTAAGTCATACTTTATAAGGAGAATTTTCATAGATAACACGTGAGGCTGCTAAACTTGTTGTTGTTATTGATGAGTTACTCCCAGAAAGGCTCAGTTTCCTCAGATTTTTCTTGGAACCTGATTGCAAGCATCATAGAAATGGTGCCTACAAAATAGCATCCACTATATTAAGTCCCTATTGAAAGTAGGTATTTTTTCTATCTATTGTCTCTAAAAAATATTAATTTGTTATGACAGCAGCTACCCAGTTATGCTCACCATATTTTCAGAAGTGTTCTGTACCCTGGATATGAAAGACCAATGCAACCTGGTTTATCATAATCGTGGATTTCACAGTCTTAGGAGGCATACAAATAAGCAATTAAGAACAAAAAGGAAACTGTAGACTCTGAAATATAAATCTGTACAGACTACAGTAGGAATTCTAAAAAGGAACAGAGAGGAAATGGACCAGAGAAATTGACAGAGGACTATCTCAAAATGGAGCATAAGGGCAGGAGAGCTGTCCCTTCCTTTATAAGATCAGAATGTTCACTTGTACATCACCATTACTTTCTTCTTTGAATTCACCATCTTGATGATTCTATCAATATAAGCCTGAATGAAATATATCCTTTCTCTGTGAAATAAAATAATTATCAGACACATATTCATTCAACTATTTCAACAGCCAAAAAAAAAAAAAAAACTACTTGAGAAGCTATATTAACAACTAATTATTCTGTATTTGATAAGTTTTCAGAGTATTACCAAATGAAGTCCAATTGTAGGGCCAGATCAGAGGCTCAGAGAATAACAAACTGTGTAACATACATTACGAAATTATACATTAAAAAGTACAGAATGTGCTGGTACTAGATACTTTCAAAAAATAGAGCAATGATCAAGTACATACATTTTCTCTAAATGAAAAACTGAAATAGTGATAGCCTACATCCATTTATCACAGATCTTTTCCAATGAACAAATTGATCATAAAATAATAGATATATTTTATTTGGTGATTAGCAGATCAGGCATCATCGACATGATCATTATACAATTAATGTTTACTGAGCATCTGCTGGATACTGAGTTTCAGTCTATGTGCCAAATTATGGAGATAGATATGATGCAGGCTGTGTTCCATTTTTCAATGACTTCTCAGATTAATGAACATAGAGATGTAGAGATAGATAATTTCTGGATTGTAATCAGGAGAACCATGACAAAAGTAAGCACAGTAGACATTAAGAACAGAGAAGATGAAGAGATGGGAAAACTGGTATAGATAGATGATAGAAGCTTTGTTCATCCTTCTTGTGACTAAATCAAAGTTGTGACAGAAACATGGAGCAAATAGCAAGGAATGTCACCTGGGATCTAGATGAACAAAAGCATTACAACTAGAGAGAGAAATAATTAAGCAACCTGCAATGGTAGAAGGTAAAAGGGGGCAAAGACACGAGGCTGCCCAGTTCTGAGAGGTTGAGTGAGCAGAGGCCATAGAAGCGGCAGCCAGAAGCTGCAGACTCCTCTTAAAGGGGCCGTGTCCACTAGTGGACTTTCGCGGTGACAGACCTGCTTGCTCTGAGCACCAGCACCGGGTCGGCTTCACGGGGGCACCAGGGACTTACAGTGGGACACTGAGTTGTCAGAGTGAGGGTGAGAGGCAAGGCTCTCTCCCAGGCAGAAGTGCCTGCGGTATCCATTGTTCCTCTGTTGAGCCCTCCCTCGCTCCCAATGTGCAGACTCAGCACTGCCATAGAGGAGATGTCATCAAACTAGATAACAGAGGTCGCTCTACCCAGAGAATTCCCTGAAACTCCACCTCCCTCAAATGCAGCCTCACCCAAGCCATATCCAGGTGTGTTCTCAGTGAGTCTCATGCTCCTTACTGAGCAGCACCAGGACTCACACTGCTGGCAGCTGGCCTTGGTTTCTGGCGTGGTTTCTTGAGGCAACTATGAGCATAGCATCTCTGGATTGCTTGCTGAATCTTAGTAGGATGGCCCCAGAGGGGCACAGGCTGGGGCTAAACTTGACCTACAGCTGAACCCCTCTCAGGACTGTGCCATTGGACACCAACTTCAGAGAGCCATGCTAATAAGATTGGGAAGCTTAGGAGTTTTGCTTAGTACATAGAAACAGACACAGAAAGGCAGCGAAAATGGGAAGACAACGAAGAAGAAACCCTATGATAGAACAGAACAGAGATCCAGGAAAAGTGGAGTTAGGCAATCTAACAGATGCAGAGTTCAAAACACTGGCAATAAAGATGCTCAATGAACTTAGAGGAAATGTAGATGAACTCAGTGAGAAATTTAACAAAGAGATAAAAAACATCATAATGGAAGTGGAAATAAAAAAAAAGAACCAGTCCGAAATGAAGAACACATTACCTGAGATGAAGAGTATATTAGAGGGAATCAACAGAGTAAATAAAGAAGAGTATCGAACCACTGACAGTGAACTTAGGGGAAAAGTAGATGAACTCAGTGAGAATTTTAACAAAGAGATAAAAAATGGAAATGGAAATTACAAAGGGAACCAATCGGAAATGAAGAATATATTATCTGGGATAAAGAGCATATTAGAGGGAATCAACAAAGTGGAGGAAGAAGAGGATCGAACCACCAATATAGAGGATGAGGAAGTCAAGGACACTCAATCAGAACACCAAGAAAAAAGAAGCCAAGAATATGATAATTATTTAAGAAGCCTATGGGACACTATTAAATGTAACAACATCCGTGTCATAGGGGTACCAAGACAAGACATTGAAGAGCTATTTGAAGAAATAATGATGGGAAACTTCCCTAACCTAGTGAAGGAAATAGCCATACAACCCCAGAAAGCTCAGAGAGTACCATAAAACATGAACCCAAAGGGGCCCACACTGAGACACATTATAATAAAGATGCCAAAGGTTAAATACAAAGAGAGAATCTTAACAGCAGCAAGAGAAAAACAGATAGTTACTTATAAGGGTCACCCATAAGACTGGCAGCTGATTTTGCAAAACAAACTATGCAGGACAGAGGGTTTGACACAAAATATTCCACGTGATGGAAACCCAGGATCTACAACCAAGAATACTTTATCTAGCAAAGCTATCATTTAGAGTCGAAGGACAGATAAGGAGCTTCCCAGACAGAGATAAGCTAAAGGAATTTATCAAAACCAAGCCAGTATTACTGGAAATGTTGGAGGGACTTCTTTAAGAAGAAAAAGCATGTCTCAGAAATATGAATAAAGAATGGTGCTAACTACATTCCTATCAACAAGTACCTCAAATGGAAAAGAATTAAATGCTCCAACCAAAAGATAGAGTGGCCGATAGGTTAAGAAAACAAGGCCCTTACATAGGCTTCCCACAAGAGACTCACTTCAAATTAAAAGACACACACAGACTGAAAGGAAGTTGATGGAAAAAGATATTGCCTTGATGGACCTAGAGCGTATTGCACTGAATGACATGGGAAAGATAGAGAAAGATCAATATTGCATGATTTCATGTAAATGTGAAATCTAAAGGACAAAACAAGCAATAACAACATCAAAAATGGAAACAAATTCATAAATACAACAAATATTGGAGGAGGGAGTTAAAGATATTAAGAGATACAAATGGGTAGTTGCAGAATAGACACGGAGATGTAGAGTGTAGCATTGGGAAGATGGTTATAATGTTGTAATAAATATGTAAGTGTGAAGAGGGGTACTAGATTTAGTAAGGTGATTGCTTTGGGAGTTATGTAGATTTCTTATCACTAGGCTGTACAACTGAAACTGGTGTATTATTGTATGCCAACTATAAATATAAGCAACTAATTTTCTATTATACTTCAATAAAGCCGGGGAAACAATCTTTATTATTTTATTTATTCCATTTACTCTGGTTTTAATTTATTCTCATTTTTCTAGTTTCTTAACATTGAAGCTGAGATAATTGAATTGATACTGTGCTTCATCTCTAAGACTGACATTTAAGGCTATAAAATTTCCTCTCAACACTGGTTTAACAGTATCAACCACATTTTGATATTGTATTGTAATTTACCTCAGCTCAAAATAATCTCTAGTTTCCTTCTTGATTTCTTCTTCGGTTCATAAATCATTTAGAAATATGTCATTTCATGTACAAATATTTGGGGTCATTTTCAAGTGTTTTTCCATTATTGATTTCAATTTAATTTTCTTGTGGTCAGTGAACACAATTTGTATAACTTTAATCCCTTTTAATTTATTAAGTCTCTTATGGCTCAGAATATGGTCTATCTTAGCAAATGTTTTGTGTGCACTTAAGAAATATGAGTGTTTTGTTGTTGTTTAGTGGCATACTGTATAAATAACAATCAGGTGAAGTTGAATGATAGTGTGGTTCAAATATTTCTACAGCAAGTATGTAGTAGCCTGATTTCCTGCCTACTTATTCTCTCAATTATTAAGGGAGTTTGAATAGAAATCTCTGACTATACATACAGTTTTGTCTATTTCACCTAACAGTTCTATTAGTTTTTGCCTCAGATATTATATAATTTTTATTGGGTATATTTCTTGGATAGACCACACTGGTTAGTCAAGGTATATAATTCTTCTTGTATATTGCTAGATTTTATTTGCTAATATTATGTTAATGTTGTTTGATTATGAGGAATATTGTTCTGTTGATTCATCAAGTGTTTTTTAGTTTTTCCTCTTCTTCTATTTTCTAAAAGAGTTGGTGAAAATATCTATTAATTCTTTCTTAAATGTTTGATAGAATTCACCAGTGAAATCCTGGGGTCTCGGTATTTTCCTGGTGAAAAATTTTTTATTACTAGTTTCTTTCCTTAATATATGTCTATTTAATTTTCTATTTCTTAAGTAAGTTTTGGTAATTTGTGTCTTTCTAGGAAAGTTTCTCTTTATCTATTGACTCTATTTATTGTGTCATAAATAGACATTGTCATAATATTTTCCATTAATTATTTTAGTATAACTTCCTTTACTTCTTTCAATATATTTATAATAGCTGCTTTGAATGCTTTGTCTGCTAAATACAACATCTGAGCCCATTTAGATTAAGTTTTGCCTGCTTTTTTCCCCCTTTGTCATACTTTCCTGCTTTAATTATCTCATAAGTTTAGGTTGTAAACTGGATATTTTAAATAATATATTGTAGCAATTCTGGATTCTGTTTTAACTCCATGATTGTTTTTTTTTTCCTGGAGAATTGCCTAGCTTTAGCATTGTAATCACATCCCATAGTAAGGGTCCACTGAGGTCTCTGATAGTTTTTTTTTTTTTTTTTAATTCTGGCTTCCTACTGGTTATCCCTGTGTCTGCATAGCTTAGTGATCAGGCAATGATTTGGGAAGAGTTTGTTCTCAATTACCTTGAGCCTGTAGGTCTTCCACCCTCCATTGATCTGTATGTAGTTTGAGAAACACAATCAAAATTTCAGCCAATTCTCAAGTCTTTCTTCACTTTTACTTTTTGCTTGGTTCTCCTGGATCTCTCCTATAAATGTGCATATTTCCCCAATCAGCCAGGGATTTGTGGAGCCTTAGCATGGCACTCTCATTTTCAAAATCTTCCATTAAATTCCTGTGTGGTCCACTGCTTGTCCCACTGGAATCTCAAATTTGGGCTACCAAATGAACAGATTTCACCATTTGTTTCCTAATGAGTTTAAAATCTTTGCTAACAATGATCTGGTATTTCACCAAATGGAATTCACTTCCTTTCATAGCAAAGCTGCTAATATTTTTTTAGCTAGCCCATAGTTTGGTAAAACTATCTTTCTCACCTTCATAGCTGAGGGGAGGTGAAGGAAGGCTAGATGGGAGCAGCCCATGCAAGAAAGCCAAGGACTCCTATTTTTGTACATCTCTAGCAGTTTTTCAAGGTTAAACACTTCTCAATAAATCATTTGCCTTCAGTAGATTTTCAAAGACATAAAAGAGTTGCTTATTTTGTGTCGGTCTCAGCCTATCAAAAGTGATACTATTGGCTAGAAATGCCTGGTGAGACTCACCTGAGCCCCTACTTCTTGTGGTGAGTCCCCACAGACACTTCCTTTGACTGGAGCCAATATTGTAGCTGGACTGGCCCTTGTGGATCTTATTATGATTGTAAGAGACACCTCAGCAACAACCATCAGGGAACTTTGAAAAATACAGGGATTATTTTTCACAGGTCCTGGAGTGTACATGGGATATCTGGGGTCACACAGTTAGGTCACTGGTAGAGTGAGTGGACCTCGGGTTCTGCCTTTATTGGGGTCAAGGGTGGAATGCCTGGGGTTTTATGAGTTCACTCTTGGTGAATTTAAAATAAGAGAGCAGGAATTACAGTGCGAGATAGAAAAAGCAGGGCTACTTGAATGGTCATTTATCTAGGTCAACCAAAACTTTCTTAAGGGGACCTTCATGGGTGCGACAGCCTGGCTCTTTATTTAGTTGTGTATTGGGCAGTGTGCTTATTCACGATGAATGTTTTTGAAACAGAGGCCTTGGCAGTCAAAAGCTTAATGTCAGGCACTTACACATAATCAAAAAAGCTAATTGTCATTCCCTTATACTACATTACTTTTGACAGTTTTGTCCAGTTTTATACTTGCTTTTGGATAAAGGATTAGCCAAAATCGTCAAACCACTGTAACCAGAATTTCTTATCCATCAGGTGAAATTATTTCTTTTTTTTTTCACAACAAAACCTAAAATCTTTGCTGCATCAGTAAGCTATTACTGTATAATAAATAACGCCAATGCTTAGTGGTTTAAAATAATACAGATTTATTTAGCTCTTTATACTCTGGGTGAGCAATTATGGCTTAACTCAATCAGTTAGTTCTTCTGGTCTCAGCAGGACCCACTCATTTTCCTGTGGCTAACTGACACATTGACTAAGGACTGGATATTTTAAAACAGCTCCAGATGCAATAGATTGTCTATGCTACCTGTGGTCTATCATACTCAAACCACTAGCCTAGGATTATTCACATTGAAACAGAGCAATGTTCAAAGAGTGAGAACGGAAGTATACAAGGCTTCTTTAGGATTGTACTCAGAGTAAGCATAATGCCATTTATTCAGTGCTTTATTTTTTTGGGGGGGGTCTTAATTTTTTTACAGCTTTATTGAAATATAATAGACAATTAGTTGCTCATATACACACCGTACAATTCAATGAGTATTTTTCAATTATACTTGGCAAACAATAAAATATTACTTTCAGTAGTACAGCATAGTGATTAGACATCTATATAACTCACAAAGTTGTCACCCACTAAATCTAGTTCCCCTCGTCCCCCTCACATATTTATGACATTATTAACTATTGTCCTCATGCTACACTTTATATCTCCATGACTATTTTATAGCTATCCATTTGTACTACTTAATCCCTTTGCCCTTTTTCTCAGTCCCTCCAAACCCCTCTTGTCTAGTAACCCTCAAAATATTCTCTGTATCTATGAGTTTGTTTCCATTTTGTTGTTGTTGTTGTTGTTGACATTGTTATTTATTTTGTCCTTTAGATTCCACATGTATGTGAAATCATGTGGTATTTGTCTTTCTCTATCTGACTTATTTCATTCAACACAATACCCTTTAGGTCTATCAAGGCAATATCTTTTTCTATCCCCTTCGTTTTAGTCTGTGTGTCTTTTAATCTGAAGTGAGTCTCTTGTAGACAGGAGTCTTGTCGTCTTATCCATTCAGCCACCCTATCTTTTGGTTGGAACACTTAATTCTTTTCCATTTGAGGTACTTGTTGAAAGGAATGTAATTATTACCACTGTTTATTAATGTTTTCAATATATGTTTTTTCTTCTTAAAGAAGTCCCTCCAACATTTCCTGCAATACTGGCTTGGTGCTGATAAATTCCTTTAGCTTATTTTTGTCTGGGAAGCTCTTTATCTGTCCTTCGACTTTAAATGATAGCTTTGCTGGATAAAGTATTCTTGGTTGTAGGTCTTGAGTTTTCATCATGTTGAATATTTGTAACAAGCCCTTCTGTCTTGCAAAGTTACTTTTGAGAAATCAGCTGCCAGTCTTATGGATGCTCCTTTGTATATAACTAACTGCTTTTCTCTTGCTGCTTTTAAGGTTCTCTCTTCATATTTAACCTTTGGCACTTTAATTATGATGTGTTCTTGGTGTGGGCCTCTTTGGGTTCATCTTTTCTGGGACTCTCTGAGCTTTCTGGGGTTGTATGGCTATTTCCTTCACCAGGTTAGGGAAGTTTTCCATCATCATTTCTTCAAATAGGTTTTCAATTTCTTGTTTTCCCTCTTCAGGTACCTCTATGACGTGGATGTTGTTACCCTTAATTTTGTCCCATAGGCTTCTTAAATTATTATCATATTTTGGCTTCTTTTTTCTTGCCATTCTGATTGAGTGTCCTTGGCTTCCTCATCCTCTATATTGGTGGTTTGAGCCTCTTCTTCCTCCACTCTGTTGATTCCTTCTAATATACTCTTTATCCCAGATAATATATTCTTCATTTCCAATTGGTTCCCTTTGTAATTTCCATTTCCATTTTTTATCTCTTTGTTAAAATTCTCACTGAGTTCATCTACTTTTCCCCTAAGTTCACTGAGCATATTTATTGCCAGTGTTTTGAACTCTGCATTTGTGAAATTGCTTGACTCCATTATTCCTGGATCTCTGTTTTGTTCTCTCGTATGCCGTCTTCTTCTTGAACATCCCATTTTCGCTGCCTTTCTGTGTCTGTTTCTATGTACCGAGCAAAGCTCCCAAAGCCTCCCAGTCTTATTAGCATGGCTTTGTGTAGTGGCACACTACTACTAAGAGGGGTTCAGCTGCAGGCCTAGTTTAGTCCCAGCCAGAGCCTCTCCAGGAACACCTGTTAAGATTCAGCAAGCAATCCAGAGATACTATGCTTATAGTTGCCTCAAGAAACCACGCCAGAAACCGAGGCCCGCTGTCACCAGTGTGAGTCTTGGCGCTGCTCATCAAAGGGCACAGGACTCGCTGCAGACATACCTGGGTGGAGCCGTGAGTTGGGAGAGGTGGAGTTTCATGGAATTCTCTGGGTGGAGCAACCTCTATTACCCAGTTTGATGATGTCTCTGCTATGGAGGCACTGTGTCCCCACAACGGGAGGGAGGAGGGCTCAGCAAAGGAACAATGGATACCCCCAGTACTTCTCTCTGGGAGAGATCATCTCCTCCATCCCTCACTGCAACAACTCAGTGTCCCCATGTAAGTCACTGATGACATCCGAGTAGCTGACCTGGCACTGGTGCTGAGCTAGCAAGTCTATCACTGAGAAAGTCCGGTCGCAGACAAGTCCCCTTTAAGAGGAATGTCTGCAGCTGCCAGCTGCAGCTGCCATAGCCTCTGTCCCACTCAGCCCATCGGGACTGCGTAGCTTCACATCTTCACTCCCTCTTACCTCCTACCATTGCAGGGTAATTTCTTATTTCTCTCCCTAGTTGTAGGGCTTCTGCTCATCTAGATCCCAGGTGACTCTGCTTGCTGTTTGCTCCATGTTTCTGTCACAACTTTGATTTGATCACAAGAGGGATGAATAAAGCTTCTATCATCTACTCCATTTTGCCCTGTCTCTTCTATTCAGCACTTTTTAAGTCAAACCAAGTTAACAAGCCAGCTTCAATTCAAGCTGTAGAGAAAAGACTCCACCTCTTGATGTGAGGAGCTTCAAAGTCACATTGGAAAGAGATGTGACCTAGAGAGGTGTAGATAATTCTACAGTTGATCCTTGAACAATGGGGGGATTAGGAATGCCAACCCCACCCTTCCAAAAATCTGCATATAACTTTTGACTCTCCAGAAAATTAACTACTAATAGCCTAGTGTTGACTCGGAGCCTTACAGATAGTCAATTAACACATATTTTGTATGTTTTGTGTATTATATACTGTATTCGTACAATAAAGTAAGCTAGAGAAAAAATGTTATTATAAAAATCATAAGAAATATAAAATACATTTATACTACTGGACTGTATTTATCAATACTGTAAGTTTACATCATCTGTTCATAAGATGAATCATCTATCAATATAGTCTTATCTGATAGAAAACACTGTAATGTTATACATATTACTAACACTAGACATCAAAAAGTAAAAGATAACATGAAAAGGAAATTTGTACTTGTTTGCAGGTATAATGATTTATGCATTGATAACAAAGAAACAGCGATATGATTGTTTTATGGTGGCCTAGCCTATATACTAATGAACGAATTGTTATAAAATTTTTATGGCATACAGTATTACAACAATATTCATAACACAGTATTTGAAACATTGTTACATTTTTTGAAAACCACTTACCCATGATGATAAGCTGATATGTATTTTCTCCAGTTACGAGAGAGGCATACTGTAATGTAATTTTTTGAAAGCAAAGTTATAAAACAGTATGAACACTAGCATGTTATTAATTTTATCTTAAATATCACTCGCCTTATATCTATGTTAGGATAGGCTATCCACTTCAACACAAATCTTTTTTTTTTTAATTTTTTTAATTTATCTTTTTTATGGCGATATTGGTTAACAAAATCCAATAAGTTTCAGCTGTACACTTTAACAGTAAGGCATATATATTTACATTGTGTGTTCACATCCCATAGTTACATTTCTTTCTGCCACCACATGTTTGACCCCCTTTACCCCATCTACCTCCCTCCTACCCCCTAACCTCTGGTAACCACTAGTCTATAGTCCATGTCCATGAGTCTCTGTTTGTTTGTCCTGTTCATTTGTTCCTTTTAGGTTTATATCCCACATATAAATGAAATCATGTGATTTTCACCTTTTTCTGTCTGGCTTTTTTAATTAGCACGATTATCTCGAGGTCCATCCATGTTGCCTCAAATGACAGTATTTCATCTCTTCTTATGGCTGATGTATAT
>NW_006431077.1:136151-140476 GCF_000325575.1 Pteropus alecto
TCCTCTCCAACATTTGTTATTACTTGTCCTGTTGATTATAGCTATTCTAACAGCTATGAGATGGTATCTCATTGTGTTTTGATTTGCATTTCTCTAATAGCTAGTGATGTTGAGCATCTTTTCAAATATTTGTTGGCCATTTGTATGTCCTCTAGGGAGAAGTGTCTGTTCAGGTCCTCTGCCCATTTTTTTTGATTGGATCATTAGGTTTTTTTGTTGTTATTGAGTTGTATGAGTTCTTTGTATATTTTGGATATTAGGCCCTTATTGGAGACATTGCTTGCAAATATATTTTCCCATTTGGATGGTTGTCTCTTTACCTTGTCGACAGTTTCTTTTGCTGTCAACACAAATCTTTCACACAATGTTCTACACAATGAATCCTTAGGCAATGATGATGATGATGACACAGAAACATTGCATAGAGTTATTAGATTTTCATAAGAAGACACACACGTACACAACAGATAAGTTTATTAACTGTTCACATTTCTCTCAATTGTGAATGGACCTTGTATGATCTGAAAGTGTTTGCATGTGTACTTTTAATAAACTTAAAATTTTCAAATAGATTTGTGTATATTTTATGGTAGTAAATGATAAAATAGACTAGTATCTACATATATATCTTATGTATTCATGACATACATAACTTTTTCTCAATTTTTTTCAATATTTCTAAGCTTTGTACTTCATCTGTGAGTTTATTCAAATCGTTGCCAGTCTCCAAAAAACTTCCCATTATATTTCTTGAGAAAAAAATCCACATGTAAGTAAAACCATGCAGTTCAAACCTATGTTGTTCAAGGATCAACTGTATTTTTTAAAAACTCATCGAAGTACCAATCTTCTCTTCCTTCCTTTCTAGTACAGTGGAATAGATGTCCTTTCTTCCATCTAAGATAAATCCCTCCATTTGTGCTCTGTATGCCTACTTCTCTGACCCTTTAACTCTCTTAAGGAGAGGTATCATGCTTAGTAGTCTTTCCTTCCATTTCCAGTATGACATGGAACAATAAGGCAAAACCAAAGCGTCCATCGATATATGATTGGATAAAGAAGATGCGGTACATATATACAATGGAATATTACTCGGCCATAAGAAAAGATGAAATACTACCATTTGTAACAACATGGATGGATCTTGAGATTATCACGCTAAATAAAATAAGTCAGAAAGAAAAAGTCGAGAACCACATGATTTTACTCACATGTGGGATATAAAACTAAAAGTAACAAATGAGTGACGAACAATCAGAGACTCATGGACAAGGACAGTGGATTTGTGGTTACCAGAGGGAAAGGGGGAGGGGAAGGTAGATAAGAGTAAGGGGAGGTCAAATATTTGGTAGCAGAAGGAAATTTAACTTTGGGTGGTGAACACACAATACAATATACATATGACATATCGTTGATTCGTATACTCGAAACCTATTTGATTTTATTAACCAATGTCACCCCCAATATTTTTAATTAAAAAGACCTCCCTAAAAAAGAAAATAGTGGTTTTGTTTATGGGTATTTCTATGAGAGATCATCATAATGTATGGGTTTGTTCTTTATTTGTTTGAATTTCCAGATACTCCCTCGTTCATTTGTAAGTTTGAAAAAGATTTCCTTGCCAAATATGGATGTTTTGTGTTACTTATTGAGTTGTATGAGTTCTACAACTGAATAGATGTTTTCCTTCTATTCAAGAATAATTAAGAGTAGAATTGATAAAGATGTTTGCTCACTAGGTCTTGATTACTACAATATTTGCTGCAATAATTATTATTGATTCCATTGAGAAATAGGTAATCACAAATTGAAATCCATATGTACACTTCCAGATTTCGTATTTTCTCCATCACATATTTCAAGTAACACATTGAGGGTTCTGAGAAAAACTATCACAGTTTAAGCCTGCTTAGGGAAATGGAGGTAACATATAGAAATTAAGGCTTTCTCATATTCTTATTCCTGATACACAGGTTTCATGTGCTGCTCATCACATACAGCTTTTTATACAAATAAAAGCTTGAAATTTCATTGGATGGAAATTAATGGAGGTTCATTATAACTATCTGGAATGGGCCAAGGTCTAATTGTGGTTCAGACAAAGGTCACTGGAAATTAAATCTGATAGTATTATTGATATATGTAGTCCAAAACATTACATGTTAACTTTTTCCTATTTCAGTCTACCAGATTATTGAGTTGCAAATGATACATTTTGTTTGTTTGACTGATTTTAATATTGTTATTTCAGTAGTATGTTTTAGTTGCAAAAATGGAATTTCATTAATGCATTGAGAAAATGGCAGGCAAAACCTTATTTCTAGGCCACAAGAGCCATAAATTACAGGTTTAATACAATCCCAATTGACATGTCAGTGGAATTTTGTTTGTAGAACTTGACATATCCATGTTATATGCAGCTTTTAGAATAATGTTGGAAGAATGTGTCATTTGAGATGAGTAAAATTATGTTCAAGAGTATGGCATTACAATGTTTGGATTTTCAATAATTATTAACTATTTTATTAATGTTGCTTAAGTATTACTTGCTAACTTCTTTAAACTTTAACTCCCATCTTTTAACTTCACCAAAAAAGGAGAGAGACAAAAACAACCATAAAACTTGCTTTTGTTATAGAAATTTAATCCGCATTCAAGAGGATTAATGCTTAAAGTTGGCGAGGGTTGGAGGAAAGAGAAAGGTTTAAGTTATCTAAGACTGGTTGAGGACAATCTATGTGCCAGTTCAGCACTTCATCTTCTTTAATTCTCATAACATCTTGCTATTGTGGGAGAGGAAAATTAATTTTCTTTCTACCCTTCTATGTTCTTCTGGCTGATCTAATATTCAAATTGAGAGAGATTAACAGGAGAAAATAATCAAATTTATTACATATGTACATGCAGGGATTCCCTAAGAATATGGAACCTCTGGACAAATAGGGCAGTTGAAGCTTCTGGACTAAGGAGAGGGAGGCAGGGGTCTGGGATTTCAAAGGGAAAGTAAGCAGCTCACAGGTAGAGGAGAAAAAACAAATGTGGCAAACAGATTCTTGCTGGGCCACCTAGAAACAATGGGACACAGAGGAGAGTTCAACAAACAGACTGCTGGAATTTTCCCTGTCTGCCATACTGTTTATATTATGATGCTAAGGTGATCACTCCCTTCCTTTAAGCAGGCTTTACTATCTGATTTCCTTTAGATAGGTAAAGGGGAGGTAAAAGGCTCTTCTATAATCTTTCCTTTTATTAAAAATAACCAGGTTAAAATAATCAATATTCCAAAAAGGCATATTTGGGGGTGGCAAAACTCTTCCCCCTACTATTAATGACAGTTATATAAAAGGAAACCAATTTAGAGTGGAGTTGGGATTTGAATTCAAGTTTTTCTGGCTCCTTAGTATATGCTCTCACACCACCACCAAGACTTGTCTAAAGAATTATTTTATTGAGTGCTATTTTTTTGTTATGTCTTTTTTGGTAGTTTGCAGAGTTTACAACTTAGAAAAGGTCCTCACCTGCTTAAAAGCACTAGGTTCCCTGGATGGTATTTGCTGTGATTTTTCTTCTGCATAATATGATGAATAATTTTGAACTTTATCCTAATACAGGTTTGCATTCTAATTACATTCTCACCAATTAACAGCTGTGTAACCTTGGACAAACTGTTTCAACAGTTGGAGCCTCAACTCACTTAGTATATAAAAAACTTCATGAAGTGACAAAAAGAGGACAGTCTATGTTGCCATAACTCCACACAGCTATTTTTATCAAATCTGCACCTTCACAACGGATCCAATAGCATTTTGAGTGATGATGATATTGTTGTATTGCCTTTATTGTGCATTAAATGTTGAGTGTATTTATCACCCAACCTATTGTAGAATGTAAAGAAACAAATTTGGTTCCCATCTAGCCACATTTGAATCAAAGCCTCAAATGGAAATAACCAAGTTAAAAGTCACAATACAGAGTAATTTGAATTTTCTGTATGCCATGTTAGTTTCCATAGACCTGTTGGATATAAGCTTTGAAAAGAACATCCGAATGGAATCACATCATCTTGCAGAGCAAGAAACCAAGAATGTATTTGATCAACTAGAATATATTGCCTTTAGGTATATGTTAGGTGCTGTGCTAAGTATGGAGGGCACAGAGATGAATCATAGAAATCCTGCGCCCCAAGGTGCTCAGAGTCTAGTGGGAAAAGAAACATAGACAAATATAAATCATACTCTTTCTTGATGATATGTTCTTTGCCATGCAGATATATATATATATATACACACACACACACACACACACACACACACACACACACAAGC
>NW_006431077.1:140510-149277 GCF_000325575.1 Pteropus alecto
TATTAATTTATATATATATATATTTTTTTTTCTCATTGGGATTTTGGGTAGGTATCAGTGATGCTGAGAGGGTAAGTAACTAAATAGTGTGTGCTGGAGCTTGGACTTAGACCTAAGTATGTTTGAAATTAAAACTGATCCTCTTACCACTCATTATAGCAACACTTTACTTTTTTCATGCGTAGTGTCATTTATGATTCCCACGGAGACAGTCATCCTGTTCCCTAAATATACAAGATCCAGGCACGTAGTAAGGCTTAACATCCCTGTAAAAGGCCAGGTTACTCTCAATCAAAGCTCAGATAACGTGTGCTGAAACCAACACACTATTTGTAAATATCCTGACTTTTGTGTGTGTGTGTTAGGAAAGAAAAGAGCTTGGAAAATGAGAGCCACAATATTGGGTCCTTTAGTGAAAAGCGGATGTTTTCCCCAGTATAAAGGATTGTGAAGCTTCAGTTGCCTCTAGTTTTCTATCATCTCAGCAGGGTCCAATACTGAGAGCAGTTCCTCAGAAACAGTTGTTATCGGGGAAATATTGATGAAAGGCCTAGATCAGAGCCTTGAGCCACTCATAGTTGGGTAGAGCTTTCACCTCCAGGGTTCCTCTGTGGGAGGTACCAGAAAAAGTTTCTTCAGAAACTTCGACAGATTTTATGTACAGTCAAAAGAGATATGAGATATGTTTTGGTGGCTAGAAATGAAAATATATTGCAGGTTGGAATCAAGAGACCCAGAATTGAAAACTGAATCTACTACTAGCTAGCTGTGATAGATTCTAGAATAGTTCCTGACACATCGTATCCACTTAATAAATATTGATTGAATGAATATGTTTGTTACCCCGCCCCCCACTGAACTGTGAGACACTCGAGGGCAAGAGTCTTTGTAAATCCAGCATCCAGTTCACTGTCTTAATACTGTTGAGCACCACTAAATTTTGAATTATTCTTTTGTGAGTGACATTGTTAAGAAAGTCATTCACCCAATGTGGACATAGTACAGAAGGTATTATTGCTATAGGGGACACCTATATCGATTTAGTGTAACAGCAAACACTCTTCTAATCAGCTATGAGTTTGAGGGTAAAGAAATCTGACTTATCATCTTTGCCATTCCACACAGTAATTAGTATTTATAGTACATGTAATGATTTACTGCAGTATTTCCTTGATCTCAGTCATTCAAGTGTCACTCGAATGGTTTTTGCTTTATCTCTGCAATATTCGTACTTTTATTAACATGTTTTCATTATTTTGAAATAAAATGTCTTTTAAAATAAAACATAATTCTAAGAGTAAAAACTAAGAATACAAAATAATTTTATGAACTATTTTAAATGAAATTAGAATTCATTACAAATCATAGTAAGCTAGTGATGTGCATTATATGAATGACTTTATATATCTTCTCTCTTTCAATTCTCAAAAATACCTTTTCTAAAAAACAACCCAGAATCACACAGCTAGTATAAGGGGGAACCAAACTCTAATTCAAGGTTTTTGGAAGCTAAAGCACACATGGATGGAGTACATTGTAGGCAATACCCAAATTTATTATTCCAAAGAGCTTCCCTCTGATTCCTTTCCCCTTTTTTTCTCACTGATCCAGTGTTCCGAGTTTTCAAGCCATCTACTCTTCACACTTTCAGCAGCTCCTCATCCCACAGGCCAGTTCCCAGATCCTCTGGCCCACTGCCTGTGCATCCAACACTGAGGCCTATAAGAACAGAGGAAGAGATAATTTTAAGTCTTGCTGAGAATATAAAACAATTGTTATCTACACCTCCCTGATAATTATTAAGGAGTGAGCATCAGAGGAAGGCTCTTTGTGATCTAGTTTCTGGGAGTAAGAATGCAGATAGGGACCTGAGGGAGAGATGGAAATTGTCCTCCTTGTACAAAGGAGTGGTGGAGGAGATGGAACCAAGAAGAGATAAAGGCTGCTGTGGAGGGAGGGAGAGTGAGCAGCTGATCTGAAGGGAATGTAGGAGATAAGGGAGGGCACAGGGCTTGGCTCATGGTGGGTACCCAGTAAATGTCCTTAGGTTTAACTAGAGAGTGATGTGGTAAATTATGGAGAACTGTGGAATGAGGAAATTGCTTTCCAAATTGAACTTGTGGCCACAAACTTTCCCTTTGAGTTCACAAAAATCTTTCCTCTGTTTTCAAAAGCCAAGTTTCCAGATTAAGGAAACTTGAGGCAGCAGTGATTTAAGGTGAGATAGGATTCAAGGAATAATGGATTTGGATTTTATTACCAAAGACAATGGATAGAATATTCAGTAAGAGGAAGAGGGAAGGGAACTATATTGTTTATTGGCAGCCTCCCTTCACCATGTCAGGTAACTTATGTATATTATTCCGTGAAATCTTCAGAACCAATCTGTAAGGCAAATGCTACTCTTACATGACAAGTAAGGAAATAGGTTCTGAATGACTGAAGAAATTCACAGCTCACCAAAGTGGTATGAAGATAATTTTAAACTGAAAACACCTGAACAAACAGCAGCCATAGAAAGAAACATTATCTAAATTTAAGCAGAACCTACCAATTTATACCTGCCATTGAACTCACCCCTCATCCATGCCTTGCAGGGAGTTTCTTGATTGAAATAAGACTCAGCCTTAGCACAGGAAAATACAAATTCAGCTTCCATAACCTCTTTCCCCCACACACGCACACAGAAATGGAAGGAGGTAGACTGCCCATTCTCATCAGCATCAAAAAGCCCAACAGAATCTTCCATAACTTTACCTTTGAAATCCCAACCTCCCTCCCTTTTGGTAAGCTGGTATATAAACCTTTCCAGCTATTCATTGAGTGCTCCCATACATTCACAACTTTTTTTCTGTTATTCTGTCTATTGACAGTTAATTCACAGATGCTGACCATTTCTACCTAAGTTAATAGAGGAACAGTTTTTCCTCCCCAAAACTAAATGTCTTGCTCTGGTTCACACAGATTGAAAATGGCAGGCCACAGGATTTATCTCTGGTTATTTGTGCTTCAACGAAAAAGTGTATGGGGACTCTTGGATTCTAGAGTAGGAATGTGTGTTTGATGAAGGCCTCTCCGTCCTATTGTCAGAGAGAAGTGTGGTGTTCCAGAACAGACGCTAGAGCAACCACAGGACTGACCCAGGACATATCCGGGTTCCTCAGACTCACATAATCGTGGTCTAGGCCACCACTTCCAGTCCCAGTATAGTGGAAACAAACTAAGTACGTGGGTGGACCACAGAAAAAACCTGAGTGCCTACAGTTAATCTTCAATCAGACAGAGCCGTGTGGTAGTTAAGACCAGTAAATGGTCACTTTTCAGAATTATCTTCTCTCTTGGAATCCTCTAGGAAGCCGAAGATCCTGGGGAAAAGCTGATGTGGGTCAGGATCATGTGTCAGAGAAGCCAGGGCAATCTTTGGATTCAGTGACGTCATGCTGTGTGATTGAGGACAAATCATTTAATGTCCCTGAGCCTCAGTTCTGTAAAACATGAATGTTCTTATCTGCTGCCAAGATTTTGTGGGAATGGAAATACTATTAGCCAAGAGTTTGCCACAACATGTTAAGTCTATGATATTAGCAGCTCTGGTTTCTTGAACTTTCTTTTAATTCCAATACACTTGTAAATAACTGTGTGTATTTGCACATATAAAACATACCCAACACACACACAGGCATGAGCACATGAGCACACAAATAAAAAGTTGTCGTTTTTTTTTTTTTTTTGGCTTGGTATCACACTCTATTTCCTGAAATCCACAGAATGCAAAGTCAAAAGGTCTTATCAGAGAAATATATTACTTGGGTGCCACTATAGAATTTGAGAGGAATACAATATCATCACTGCCTACTACCAACTTAATCAAAGATTTTTCTATACTACTTTAAACTTATAATTTTTACTGTTATATTTGAGTAGGTCCTTCATTAAGGATAAGTTTTATGTGTGATCTGTAATATATATGAATATAAGAAATCACATTGTTTTATTCCTAATTTTTGTTTTTGTTGTACTTCTTTGTTCCTTGTTATTAAAGAGATAAATCAATATTTTAGAAACAGAAAATAACAGAAACTTATTTTTTAAAAAGAAGAAAAAGCCACTATAAAGTAGTAGGCTCCTCAAAAATTAAAAGTGAAACTACCATATAATCCAGCAATCTCACTGCTGGGTTTTTATCCAAAAGAATTGATATCAGGATCTCAAAAAGACATTAACACTCATATTCATTGTAGCACTATTCACAATAGTTAAGATGTAGAAACAATTTAAATGTCCATGACAGATAAATGGATAAAGAAAATATGATACAGACACGCACACACAGTGGAACACTATTCAGTCTTAAAAGAGAAGGAAATTCTGCAATATGCATCAACATAGATGAACGTTGAGGACATTATGCTAAGTGAAATAAGCCAGTCACAGAAAGACAAATACAGCATGATTCCAGTTATATGAGGTCTCTAAAATAGTCAAATTCATAGAATCAAGACAGGTATGATGGTTGCCAGGGGCTGGGGGAGAGGAAGATGAGGAGTTACTAATCAGCAGGCATAAAGTTTCAGTTAAGTAAAATAAACAGGAGAGATCTGTTGTGCAACATCGTACCTATATAATCAATAATAATGTATTGTGCACTTAAAGATTTCTTCAGAGGGCAGATCTTATGTTAAGTGTTCTTATGACAATAAAATAAAATTTAAAAAATACTTTAAAAATTATATAATCAGAACTTTCATGGAAGAGACTGTGGTGGGCAGAGTAGAGTTCAGAATGGCACCACTCACTCTGGACAAAGAAGACAAACCAAAGATGTACTTACAGCTTTTCTCAGTGCAGCTTATGATATTTTCAGTAATGCTCTTGCTATGACCGAAGTTTCTCATAGGAAGCAAAATCAAGACACAATTGTCTTCTTCCTCTAGATTATGGATCAATTCATTTTTCACCCAGAGAGAATTCTGTTCACTGTGTAAACACATGGAATTGAAGAAAAAAATTAAAAATATTTTTAAAACTTCTTTTTCCACCTCCAGGTATGAATAATGTTAACAATTTAATGTAATTCCTCCTGGTTTTTCTTGCTCCTTGGGGGATAGCACACATTCAGAAAAATATACAAAACAATGAATTAATGCAAAGCAAATACAAATTCTTGACCCAGGTCAAGAAATATAAATTAGTGGCAGCAGCTTTTGTTTTCAATCTTTATAGTTATAATGAACGCTGCGATAAATTCCTTCGCAAAGATTTTAATAAAACTCCTTTGACAGGAAAACAGCTAATGGAATTCAGTTTAGGTATCAGTGTATATGTGTTTATGTGCCAGTGTGCATGTATACATCCTAGTTATTCTATTTGAACATATCTAACATATCTAGATAAATCATAGATGCTTAATAAATTCTTATAAATTTATTTATTTTAAAAATGAGTTTTATTTACCAATCATAAAATGAATACATAAGACTTATAAAAATAAGAGAAATTTTAAAAACAAATTCTCAAATTCTTGCTATTTTAAGCAACCTGTAGTATATAAATAACATTGTAATTAAAAAACCACAGCGTTACATTCTGGAACTATGGCAAACCCTGTTGTTGAGACCAACTCTCCCACTGAAAACAGCTCGTAATGCTATGGTAAATAACACTGTGATCTTTGGGGAATATTTTGTCTGCAAATATTAATTGTTCTTATAAGAAAATAAGAATTGAATTTTGTTTTGTTCAAATTCAACAGTCATCCATCAGACAGCTCTACAGTCATCCTGATATTTTATGGAAAAAAGCGCTTCCTTGGCTTTTCCTGGACCAGCTCAGGAAGGAGGAGATTAGCAAATGGAATACCATTACTATGCATTTTAAAGAAAGTGGTTTTCACAAATACTTGACAAATGAATGTTTGCAATGCCACTCCTATACAATAGGTTCTCCCTGATGGTGTTAGCATATCAACTGAATGCACAATGTCTTTCTCAAAGTGTTTTCCATGATAGATTTTTTTCTAGAGAAGATTTAAAAGTAGCTGTGGTTTATAGAGTGTTACCTATTTTCCAGGGACTGCCTTAATCCACTGTCAGAGACAGGGTAAATACCCCCTACCCTTTTAGGTTCTTCTGGATGATTTAGGAATTAAATTGACACAAGACAGATTAACAGGAGGAAAAAAAACATAATTTATATGTATGGGGGTCCCATAGAAATGGGACTATTTTTTCAGCTGTATTGCGATGACTTTGACATATATTATATAAACTTAAGGTGCTGACATCCTCCCTTTACTTTCCCAGGGGCCGTGCTAAAGCTGAAGTTTGTGGTCTCTCTCTAGCCCGCACATTTGGGCCATCTTTCTATGTGTGCTTATTAGCCATCTATCTGCCAAAGCTCACTCTTGCCACCTTCAGAATTGCACACTTATATCTGGCCACAGGATGGAGGATTGTGTAGGTGAGGCATGTGGAATGTTGGGGGTGCTTGTGGGCCAGTGTGGGAGAGATCAGCAGGTCAGGCTTCCACAGCGCTTCATGGTCAGGCTTCTTGATGGAGTTATTAGAATCTGTGTCCTTCTAGAAACAGAAGCCTTCTGAGAGTCTTACTTGCTGCTCTCTTAGCTTCAGCCTCATCCTGCCGCAGTCATCCAGCTCACCACTGAGTGCTTTTGATAGGGCAAAAGAGAAATGGGCCTCTTTGGCAGCATCCCACACAGTTGGGGAAGCTGGACACTTGCTAACGTGGTCTCACTTTCTCCTGTGGGAAAAACCACAGGGCTGAGAAGGTCTCTCTTAGCACTAAGTTGTGTCACTTTGGGAGAGACTTAACACAGGTAAAATCAAACTGTTCCTCTTAACCTCTCCAGTGTATCCAAATGTGCGTGTGTGCGTGCGTGTGTGTGTGTGTGTGTGTGTGTGTGTGTGTGTGTGTTGGACTCATGGACTTCCACAAAGGTTCTCTCTTCATGAGTGATTGTCTAAGAAAGGTTCTCCAACAGTTCCCAGACCATAACGGAGAGAGGCCTGAACTAGTTCATGGACCACTGTAGGGTCCACAGCCAGGACTAAGATCTGTATGCCTATTACCCAATTCATGGGTGGTGAGTATCCTCTTGGGTCCCTTGATGTATAGTACTGGAACCCACGGTCCCAAAAAGACACTTTTGCCTGTGAATGGATGCCAAATTGTTGTTGAAGGAGTATATGAGCAAGGGACATCTTATTCAGACATCTTGCTGATGTCACTCTTCCCAGCATCAATTCTTGAAAAGACTATAATTTTCCCATTGAATTGCTTTGGTACCTTCATTAAAAATTAATGAATCATAAGCATAGGAGATTATTTCTGAACGGTCAGATCTATTCCATTGAACTGTATGTGTGTCCTTATGCCAGTAATAGTGTTTTGATTACTGTAGATTTATTTTTTTAAAGAAAAAACTTTTTAAATGGAGTAATATAAATCATCCAACTTTTTTCTTCTTTTTAAAGATTATTTTGCCAATTTTAGATGCTTCATTTTCTATGTTGTGAATAAGATTGCCATTTTCTGTAGGAAGAACTGCTTGAATTTTGATAGGGTTTGTGTTGTAGCTGTAGACCAATTTGGGGAGAATTTCCATTTAAATAGTACTGTGCTTTCTAATTCATGAACACAGAATAACTCCCCTATTATTTAGATATTAATTTTTCTCACTAAGAATTTACAATTTTCAGTGTACAACTCTTACACTCCTTTTGTTAACTTTGGTCCTAAGTATTTTACTCTTACATCATTGTAAGTAGAATTGTTTTCCTAAATTAATTTTTAATTGCTCATTCTTAGTGTATAGAAATACAACTGATCTTGTATCCTACAGCCTTGCTACACGTAGTTATTTCTAATACTTTGTGTGCGTGTGTATGCAAGCACACACGCCTTATTTTCTTTATCAGGATTATGTTGTCAGCAAATAAAGTCAGTTTGGATGCCCTTTATTTGTTTTCTTGCCTTCTTTCACTGGCTGGAATTTCCAAAACAATGTAGAATAGAAATGGTGAAATAGGACATCCTTGTCTTGTTCTTGATCTGAGAAGGAAATCAATTTTTTACCATTAATTAAGATGTATGTGGTAGGTTTTTCATAGATGCCCTGATTCAGGTTGATGAAGATACTTTATATTCCTATTTTGTTAAGAGTGTTTTTTTTTTTTATTATAAATTGGCGTTGGATTTTTGTCAAATGCTTTTTATGTATCAAGTGAAATATCAATGTAGATTTTGTTCTTTATTAATAAGTTATATTATGTTAATTGTATTTTTAATCAGTTTACTCAAGCTAAAATAAAAACAGTTCCCCATTTCTTCCACTGCACCCTTATCTTTGGCAACCACCAATCTGTTCTCTGTATCTATGAGCTTGGTTACTTATTTATTTATTACTTTATTCATTTATTTTTAGATTCCAAATAAGAGAGATCACATGGTATTTGTCTTTCTCTGTATGACTTCTTTCACTTAGCATAATCCCCTCAAGGTTGTTAATTAATTTTTTGATGATAAACCAACCTTATATCCCTAGTATAAATCTCTCTTGTTTATAGTGTATTTTTTTTTTCAGATATTCCTGGATTTTGTTTGCTAACATTTCATTGGAGATTTTTATATCTGTATTCATGAGAAATATTTGTTGTTTTCTTATAATGCCTTTCTCTAGTTTTGGTGTCAGAGTAACATTGACCTCACAGAATAAGTTGTGAAGTGTTTCCTCTTCTATTTCCTGAAA
>NW_006431077.1:149294-152170 GCF_000325575.1 Pteropus alecto
TTTTATGTGTTTTAATTGTTTGGTTGAATTTAGCAGTGAAACCACCTAGTCCTGTTCTTTTCTTTTGGAAATATTTTTAATTACTAATTTCCTCAATTTCTTTACTTTTTATTTGTCTATTCAGATTTTCCATTTCTTCCATAGTCAAATTCAGTAATTTGTGTCTTTCTAGAAATGTACCATTTTATCCAAGTTTTTTTAAGTTTGTTGCAATGAACACGTCTATAGTAGTTTCTTATAATCCTTTAATTTCTCTAAGAATGATTCTGATGTCCCCACTTTCATTCTTGATTTTGGTAGTTTGTGTCTCCTCTCCTTTATTTTGTCATCAGTCTAGCTAAAAGATTGTAAATTAAAAACAAATTTTTTCATACGCCACATAAACAAAATGAAAGATAAGATTATATGATCATATCAATAGATATAGAAAAAGCATTTAACAAATTCCATTGTCAATATATGTTAAAAACTCTCAGCAAAGTGGGAATAGAGGGAACATAGTTCGACATAATAAAGGCCATATATGACAAACCCACAGCTAATATCATACTCAAGTGTGAAAAGCTAACAGTGTTTTCCTTAAGATAAGGAAAAAGACAAAAATTTCACTTTTACCATTTTTATTCAGCATAGTATTGGAAGTTCAAACCACAGCAATCAAACAAGAAAATGAAATACAAGACATTCAAATTGGAAAGGAAGAAGTAAACTGTCATTATCTGCAGATGACATGATACTATATAGAGAGAAGCCTAAAGATTCCACCAAAAAACTATTAGAACTAATAAATGAATTCAGTAAAGTAGCAGGATACAAACTTACTATTAAGAAATTGGTTGCATTTTTACATACCAATAATGAGCTATCGGAAAGAGAAATTAAGAAAACAAGCCCATCTGCAATTGCATCAAAAGGAATAAACTACCTAGGAGTCAATTAACCAAGGAGATGAATTTGCTATACACTGAAAATGATAAGACATAGATGAAAGAAATTGAAGAAGACACTAATAAATAATAAGATATTCCATGCTTATAGATTGGGAGAATTAATATTATTGAAATGTCCGTACTACCCAAAGCAATCTCTAGATTTGATGCAATTCCTGTCAAAAATCCAATGACATTTTTTATAGAAATAGAAAAAACAATCCTAAAATTTGTGTGGAAACACAAAAGACCCTGAATATCCAAAGAAATCTTGAGAATGAAGGACAAAGCTGGAGGTATCACACTTTGAACGATATTACAAAACTATAGTAATCAAAACAGTATGGTATTGGCAATAAAACAGATTCAGATCAGTGGAACAGAATAGAGCACTCAGAAATAAACCTACAACTATATAGTCAATTAATCTACAACAAAGGAGGCAAAAATATACAATAGTATATTGGTAATGGTAAAGACAGCCTATTCAATAAATGATATTGGGAAAACTGGATAGATACATGCAAAAAATGAAAACTAAACACTTTCTTATACCATATACAAGAATAAACTCAAAATGGATTAAAGACTTAATAGTAAGACCCCAAACCATAAAACTCCTAGAAGAAAACATAGGCAGTAAACTCTCTGACTTTGCTCTTAGTAATATTTTTTTTTTCCTGATATATCTCCTCAGGTAAGGGAAACAAAAGAAAAAATAAATGGGACTATGTCAAACTAAAATTTTTTGCACAGCAAATAAAACCATCAACAAAACGAAAAGACAGCCTGCTGAATGGGAGAAGATATTCATCTGATAAGAGGTTAATATCCAACAGCTATAAAGAACTCATTTAACTCAACACCAAAAACAAACAAACAAACAATCCAATTAAAAAATGGGCAGAGGACATGAATTGGCATTTCTCCAAAGAGGACATACAGATGTCCAATAGATGTCTGAAAAGATGCTCAATGTCTCTAATCATCAGAGAAATGCAAATTAAAACCACAATGATATATCACCTCATACCTGTCAGAATGGCTGTCATCAACAAACAAGTGTTGGCGAGGATGTGGAGAAAAAGGAACCCCCTTGCACTGTTGGTGGGATTGCAACTTGGTGCAGCCACTATGGAAAATAGTTTGGAGACCTTAAAGAGTAAAAATAATACTACCTCATGAACCAGCAATTCCACTTCTAGGTATTTATCCAAAGAAATCCAAAAACTAAATCGAAAAGATATATGCACCCCTATGTTCATTGCAGTGCTGTTTGCAATAGCCAAGATATGGAAGCAAACTAAGTGCCCATCAATATACAATTGAATAAAGGAAAAGTGGTACATATATACAGTGGAATATTACTCAGCCATAAAGAAGAATGAAATTTTACCATTTGGAACAACATGGATGGACCTGGAGGGTATTATGCTAAGCGAAATAAGTCAAACGGAGAAAGACAAATACTATATAAGATCTCACTTATATGTGGAATCTAAAGAACAAAATAAACAAAACAGAAACAAACTCAGATATAGAAAACAAAGTGATCGTTGCCAGTTGGGAGGGGATTTGGAGAATTGGGTGAAAAAGGTGAAATGATTAAGAAGTACAAATTGGTAGTTACAAAATAGTCAGGGGGATGTAAGGTACAGCATAGAGAATATAGTCAATAATTTTGTAATAACTATGTATAGTACCAGGTGGGTGCTAGAGTAATTGGGGGGATCACTTCATAAATTATATAAATGTCTAATCACTGTGCTATATACCTGAAACTAATATAAAATAATATTGGATATGAACTGTAACTGAAAAAATGAAAAAAATTTAAAGAATAAAACTAATTATAAATAAAATATTTAAGACATATGGAAGGAACAAGGAATAAAATTTTAAAAAATCTTTTCAAAGAAGTGACATTTGCTTTCTCTGTTTTTTTTT
>NW_006431077.1:152189-153527 GCF_000325575.1 Pteropus alecto
TTTTGCTATAGCTTCTGTTTTTCAATGCAGTGATTCCCAGTTTATTTTTTATTATTTCCTTTCTTCATTTGATTTGCATTAAATTTGCTGTTAGTTTTTTTTGGTTTACTTAATTGAAAGCTTTGATTATTGCTTTCGAAAATTTTTTTTCTAACATGAGCATTTATTGCTGTCATCTTTTCTCTAGCCTCGTTTTATCTGTACCCGGCGAAATTATTTAAGTCATGACAGCATGCAAAAATACAATGAAATTTCAAAATCATGATATTGATATTGACATTAATAAAAATCACTGATATTATTGTTTACCCTGTTTACTTGTACTCATTTGTATGTATATTTGTGTACATTTATTTCTATACATTTTTATGACTTGTAGATTCATAGGTTCATGTATCTACTACCAGAATGGAGATATAGAACAATCCTATTGCTACAAGAGTCCCTTGTGTTCTCCTTTTATAACTATACCAAACTCCTCTCCACCTCCATCCCTACTCCAGCCTTAAACCCTGACAATGACCAATCTGTCCTTCATTTCTATAATTTTGTCATTTCAGAAATGTTATGTAAATTGAAAAAATACAGTATGTAGTCTTTGGAGATTGGCTTTTTTTTTTTTTTATTCAGCCTAATTCCCAAATCGTTTTGTCTATTAGTAGTACACTCATTTTTATTGTGAGTTATATTTCATGGTTTGGTAAGGTATATGGAATGTACCTTTGTTTAACCATTCATCCTCTAAAGAATGATTGGATCGTTTTCAGTTTAGAGCTATTATGAATAAAGCTACTATGGAAAATCAGGTAGAGTTTTTTATGTGAACTTATTTTCATTTCTCTGACATCTGCCTAAGAGTATAATTGCTGGGTTATTTGGTAATTGAATGTTTAGTTTTATAAGAAACTGACAAATAGTTTTCCAGAGTGACTGTATGATTTAACATCCCCATAAGTAATATATCTGTGATCCAGTTTTTCTGCACGTTTGTCAATATTTGGTGCTGTTACTACTTTTTCTTTTTACTGCCATTGCAGTAGGTGTGTGGTATTATTACATTGTGGTTTTAATTTATATTTCCCTGATAATTAGTTATGTTTAACACATTTTCACATGCTTATTTGCCATTCTGTATATCATATCCTCTTGAGTGAAATATCTGTTCATTTTTTTCCATTTTCAAATTGAATTGCTTGCTCTTTTACCATTGAGCTTTGAGAGTTCCTTTTATATTCTGAATGTTAGTCCTTTGTCAGATATGTAGATTGCATTTGTTTTCTCCCTGTCTGTAGCTTGTAGATCTTCATTCTATTAACAAGATCTCTGCCAGAGGAGTTT
>NW_006431077.1:153541-163192 GCF_000325575.1 Pteropus alecto
TGGATTGTGATTTTTGGTGTGGCATCAATTTTAAAAACTCTTCACTAGCCCTACATCCCAAAGATTTTCTTCTAAGTTTTTTTTTCTAAACATTTTAGAGTTTACCTTTTATATTTAAATTTATTACCCATTTTGAGTTAATTTTGGTACAAGGTGTTTATTTAGCTTGAGACTCATTTCATTGCCTGTGGATATCCAATGCTCCAACACCATTTGTTGTAAAGGCCATCCTTCCTCCATCGAATTGCTATTGCGCCTTTTTCAAAACTCAATTGGAAATAGGAAATATTGTGTGGGTCTATTTCTGGATTATCTATTTTTACAATGATATATATGTCCAGCCCTCTTCCACTAATACCACTCTATTGATTACTGTAGCTATACAGTAAAGCTTAATTTCTGAAGAAATGATTTCTTCCAACTTTATTCTTCATTTTCAAGATTGTTTTAGCTAGTATACGGTCCGTGTCTTTCCATATACATTTTAAAATAAGCTGTATATTGCTACAAAAATCTATCCTGGGATTACATTAAATTTATTTATCACATTGGAGAGAATTGAAATCTTTATTATGTTGAGTCTTCCAATCTCTAAGCCTGGTATGTCTCCACTATTTAAATCTTCTTTAATTTTTTTATTAACATTTATAATTTTTACCATGAATATTATGTACATATTTTGTTGATTTTTTATGAAAGTATTTTTTTTCTTTTTTGGAGCTACTATATGTGGTACTTTAATTTCAGTTTATTATATAGATGTTTTATTATATAGAAAAGGCTTGGATATCTGTGAGTTGATCTTATATTCTACAACCTTACTCAACTCACTTATTATTTCAAGTTTTTCTAAGTTCCTTTGAATATTTTATGTAGAAAATCACATCATCTTTAATAGGAACAGCTTTATTTCTTCCTTTCAAATCTGTATAAATGTATTACTTTTTCTTCCATTTTATTTGTGCTGGCTAGAACTTCCAGTACTATGTTTAATGAGTGTGTTAAAAGTAGACCTCCTTGCTTTTTTCCAGTCCTAGAGGGAAAACATTGGATCTTTTGCTGTTCAGTATGATGTTTTTGTAGATGCTCTTTATCAAGTTGAGGAAGTACCCATTTATTTCTAATATTCAAAGAATTTTTGTCATGAATGGGTGTTGGATATTGTCAAATGCTTTTTTAAATGTATGTTAATTGGTATGATCATATGATTTTTCTTCTTTAGCCAGTTGATATAGTGGATTACCTTGATTGATGATTTTTATCGTGGTAAAATGCCCATAACATAAAATTCACCATTTAAAGTGTACAGTTCAGTGGCATTTTTGACATTAATAATGCTGTGCAATCATCACCACTGTCTATGAAAATGTCAGAATATTTTCATCACCTCAAAAGAAAATGCCATAACCGTGAAACAGACACTCCCATTCTGCCCTTCCCCCCAGCCCCTGGTTACCACTAATTGGCTTTCTATCTCTATAAACTTGCCTATTCTGGACATTTCATGTAAAAGGAATGATACAATATGTGGCCTTTTCTGCCTGGCTTCTTTCGGTTAGCCTGTTTTCAAAGTTTATTCATATCGTAGCATGGATCAGTACTTCATTACTTTATATGGCTGAATAATTTTCCATTGTATTAATATACTATATTTTGTTTATCCATTCAACTGATGATGGTTATTTGGGTTGTTTCCTCCTTTTGGCTTATCTGTGAACTGCTGTGAACACTTATAAAAGTTTTGTTTGAACTTTGCTGTGAACACTTATAAAAGTTTTGTTTGAACACCTGTTTTAAATTTTTTTTTTAATATATGCCGAGGAGTGAAATTGTGGAATCACATGGTAATTCTATACATAATTTTTGAAGAACCACCAAACTGTTTCCTACTTTAGCTACTCCTCAGCAATGTAGAAAAGGACCAATTTATCCATATCTTCATCAACACAATTTATTTTCTGTTGTTTTTTTTTTTTTAAATTATTATTATAACCATCCTAGTGGATGTGAAGTGGCATTTCATTGTGGTTTTGATTTATAGTTTCCTAATGACTAATGATAGTGAACATCTTTCCATATGTTTACTGGGGATTGGTATGTCTTCTTTGAACAGATGTCTATTCTATTCTTTGCCCATTGTTTAATTCAGTTGTCTTGTTGTTGAGTTGTAAGGGTCTTTTATCGTATTCTGGATATTTATATGATTTACAAATATTTTCTCTCATTCTGTGGGTAGTCTTCATACTCTCTTGATAGTATCCTTTGATGTACAGATGTTTTTAACTTTTTCGAAGTCCAATTTATCTTTTTTTGTGTTGTTTATGTATCCTTGGTTTTCATGCCTATGAAATCAATGTCAAATCTAAAGTCATGATGATTTGCCTCTATGTTTTCTTTTAAGAATTTTATAGTTTTAGCTATCATGTTTAAGCATACAGTCCATTTTGAGATATTTTTTATATATGATGTGATGTAAATTTCCAAATTCATGCTTTTCCATGTGGATATCTGGTTGCCCAAGCATGGTTTGTTGATGTGATATTCTTTCCCCATTGAATAGTCCTGGTACCTTTGTTAAAAATTAATTGACTGTAGTCTATGGCCATGCCACCCTGAACAAGCCCAATCCTGTCTGATCTCGGAAGCTAAGAAGGGTTGGGCCTGGTTAGTACTTGGATAGGAGACCATTAAAAACTAAATAAAAAATGAAAAATAAAGAATCGTAAGCCGAAAAGGTCTTTGCAATCTGTGAAGTCAATCAAGGGTTGCCTCATCTAAAAAAAAATTAATTGACTGTAGATGCATCAGTTTATTTCTGGCTTCTCAATCCTATTCTGTTGATCAACATGTCTGTCATTATGCCAGTACCACGCTGTTTTGATTGCTAGACTTTGTAATAAATTTTGAAATGATGAAGTGTGAGTACTGTAATTTCATTTTTCTTTTTCAAGATTGGTTTGGTGATACAGGTTCCCTTGAAATTCCATATTAATTGTAGGATCAACTTTTTCTTTTCTGAAAAAAAATATTTTGATAGAGATTGCATTGAATCTATATCACCTTCAGTGGTATTGCTATCTTAATAATATTATATCTCCCAGTCGTGAATAAGTGATGCTTTTCCATTTATTTAGGATTTTAATTCCTTTCAATAACATTTTGCAGCTTTCAGTATACAAGTCTTTCACTACTTTGGCTAAATGTATCCCTAAGTATTTTATTCTTTTTGATGTTATCGTAAGTAGCATTTTTTTCTTAATTTACTTTTCTGATTGTTCATTGCTAGTGTGTAGAAATATACTGCTTCTGCATGTTGATCTTGTATTCTGCAACTTTGCAGAATTCATTTATTAGCTCCAATAATTTATGGTGGATTATTTAGGATTTTGTTTTAAAAGGATTATGTTACCTGTGAATAGAAATAGTTTTACTTCTTCCTTTCCAATTTAGATACAATTTATTTTGTTTTCGTGCCTAGTTGCTTTGGCCAAAACTCACAGTTCCATATTGGATAGAAGTGAACAAAGCAGGCATCCCTGTCTTGTTCATAATAATAGGGAAAAAGAGATCAGTCTTTCACCCTTGAGTATCATGTTATCTGTGTCATTTTCATAAATTTCTTTTATATTGTTCAATAACTCCCTCTCTATTCTTAGTTTGTTGAGTGTTTTTATCCTGAAAGGGGGTTTGATTTTTGTCAAACACTTCTTCTGCATCAATTGAAATGTTCATATTTTTTTTCTTTCATTTTATTAATATGGTGTATTACATGGATTGATTTTTGTTTTTTGAAATATCCTTGCATTCTTGGGATAAAACCCTTTGGATCATGGCATATAAACTTTTTAATGTAATGCTGGATTCAAGTTGCTAGTATTTTGTTGAAGATTTTTGTATCTATATTTATAAGCAATACTGGTCTATAAGTTTCTTTTCTGGCATGTGTTTGTGTGGTTTTGCTATAAGAGTAATCATGGCCTAATAAAATGAGTTAGGAAGTATTCCCTCCTCTTCTATATTTAGAAAGGTTTGAGAAGGATTAGTGTTAGTTCTTTAACATTGGGTAGAATTCACCAGTGAGCTATCTGGTACTCAGTTTTAATTTGTGTGAGGGCTTTTCACTCTTTTCCCATTTAGAAAAAAGAAAAAGTACAGCTGGCTGCCAGCATTCATTCAACATCATGTGTAAGAATGCTGTGTTTTCTAGGATTTGACATTTTCAGCAATGGAGAATTACTTTTTTTTGTAAATGGAAATACCACTACTAAAAATAGAATGCTATAAATATAATTATGTCATTTGTTTCCAAAGACTATCGATATACTAGAGCGATATGAAAATAATAATAAAAGCGAGATATTTCATAGCAAACTTTGGGGATAAGGTTAGGACTGTAATCTGCGAGTTATCACAGAGTAAACACTGCAGCCGCAAGTGCCACGGATGTGTATTCTCCAGGCAAACAGGAAATGGGTTATTTACTGATTCACTCTTACTTGTTATAGTTCTATTCACTTTCTATTTCTTCTTGGGTCTGTTTTTGGTAATTTACATATTTCTATTCCCACTTCATGTATAATATCTAATTTGCTGGAGTGTAATTATTCATAGTACTCTATTATAATCCTTTTTATTTCTGTAAAGTGGGTAGAAATGCCCTACTTTTATTTCTGATTCGAGTAAATTGATGTCTTTCTTTGTTTTAATTGATCTAAGTTTGTCATGTTGTTTATCTTTTCAAAGAACCAATTTTTATTTCATTAATTCTGTTTTCTATTTTCTCTTTTATCTCTAGTCTAATCTGTATTCTTATATCCTTTTTTCTGTTTGTTTTGGGTTTAGTTCGCTCTTCTTTTTCTAGTTATTTAGGTGGAAAGATCTTTTATTGACTTGAGATCCTTCTTCTTGTCAAGTGTAGGCATTTAAGGCAATAAATTTTACTCTGAGCACTGCTTTTATAGTATCACATAAGTTTTGGTATGTTCTCTTCTCGTTTTCAGACATTTCAAAGCATTTTAAAATTCCATTTGTGATTTTTTTGACCCATTGGCTGTTTATGATGTGTTGTTTTGTTTTCAGACATTTGTGAATTTTGCAGTTTTTCTTGTATGATTAGTTTCTAGTTTCATTCCATTATGGTCTGAAAGAATAATTTGTACGATTTCAATCTTTTACAATTTATTCAGACTTGTTTTGTGGTCTAACATATGGTCTATTCTGGAGAACATCTCATATGCACTTGGGCTTAATCCTGTTCTGGGTTAGCTAAACTTCTTGAATCTATATCTTTACATCTTTTGCTAAATTTCATGAGTTTTCAGTCATTATCTTTTGAATACTTTCAGACTCGCTCTTTCTCTTTACTCTCCTTTTGGGATTTCAATAATGCAAATGCTAGCTCTTGTTTTATTGTCTCACAGACCATTAGCACTCTTCATTTTTTTAGCCTAATTTCTCTTTATTGTTCAGATTGGGTAAATTCTATTGATCTGTCTTCAAGTTTACTAATTCTGTCTTCTTTAATCTCCATTCTATTATTGAGCACGGGATAGGCTCAGGATGTGAGGGTTAATTTTTTCTAATTTGGTTATTATGTTTTTTCATTTCTATAATTTCTACTTATTTTCTTTTCATAAATTCTATTTTTCCTGAGATTTTCAGATTTTCATTTGTTTCAAGAGAATTTATAATTTTTCTTTGGCGCATTTTTATGATGGCTAATTTAAAATCTTTTTCAGAAAATTTCAGTATCTTATCTCAATCTTGTTATCAGTTGATTGTTTTTTTTTTCTTATTTATGTTGTAACTTTTCTGGGTTTTTGTATATTTGATTTTCTATTACATGGGACATATTAGATACTATATAATGAGATGCTAGATTTTATTTAATCTTCCTGTTATTAAACCAAGCATAGCTCCTGTTAAGGTGTAGCACAACGGCCAGGTGAGTGTGTATGTTCAACTCCTGCTGGGACCTACCTATATTACCCTGGCAAAAGTAGATACTCATTTATACTGCCTCACTGCACATTGTTGGAATGGAAATTCAGCTTCCCCTTTTACTCAACTAACTTCTTTATGGTAGTAATAGGGTACCAAGTCTCTGACCATATCTGTTGCCTCCGAGTACCAGTGTAAGCCCAGATCCCAAAATTTATTTTCGATACCAGGTCGTGAGTAGCAGGAAAATGGAGTGCTAACTAGCCTTCACCTCACAATTTAATTCTGTCTCATCGATGCTGAATGGGAAGTGGAGGCTTCAGCTCCTCAATCAGCCCTGTTGATACTGACAGGAATGGCAGGTGAAGCATAGTGGGGACTAGCTCCATCCTGAACTCCCTTGTAAAGCCTCTTTGCTCCTGTGTGTGATTGGACACTCAGTGCACTGCTGGATCCCACTGGCGCTACCTCGGTAGGGGAATCCACATTGCCTGCTTCTGCCAAGTGAGGGATGCGAAATCAGCTCCCTCTCACTCCATCCAGAGACACAATCCCTGCATAGAAACCATTAAAACATCACTGCCTGCTTCCTTCAGGTGGAAGTGGAAGATCAGCTTCCTTCCTGGTATACTGAAACTATTCAGTGGGGCAATCAGAGCACTGCTTACTTCTGCCAGATGGGAGGTGGAACGTTAGTTCAGCTGCACCAATACCACTGGGTTAAGGAATTACAGGGCTGCCACTGTGGGGGAAGGAGGGTGCAGTTTTTCCTCTGGTGTAAGCTGGAGTAGGGGTGATAATTGACCAAAGGGTTTTCTACTGTTAAGCCACTCTTTTCCAGTCCTATGGCTAAGAGGAACAGCACTTCTAGGAGCTTTTTGTCTATGTTTATTGGTGGTTCTGTGTTGGAGGTTTCTGTAGGGCTCTGTCTGTCTGGAATATATGGAGGAAATAAAGAAATTCATGTTGTCCCTTAAGTCCCAAGGTCCCTAAGGCAATCTAACGTTTTTTCATCTTTCAGGTGTTTTCATGTTTATATTGTTATGTCTAGAGTTTAGTTGTAAGGAGGACCTTAAAGCAATGGGGGTATTCTATCTTGCATATCGCACAAGTTTCAAAATGTTATATTTTCATTTTTATTCAGTTCCAAATATTTTGAAATTTGTCTTGAAACTTCCTCTTTGACTCATATGTTATTTATAAGTAGATAATTTTGTTTGAAAATATTTAGAGATTTTCCCAGATAGTTTCCTATTATTAATTTTGGGTTTAATTATGTTATCATTGTAGAATATACCTTATATTCTTTATATTATTTTAACTGTGTTAAGGATTTTTTTTTTTTATGGCTCAGATGAAGGCCTATCTTCCTTAATGTTCAATCTGCACCTAAAAAGACTTTTTTCTACTGTTATTAGGTGAGACGTTTTTTCTATAAATATCAATTAGGTCAAGGTGGTTAATGATACTTTTTAGGTCTTTTAAGCTTTACTGATTTTCTGACCACATGTTCTATTGATGACAGAGAAAAGAGTACTGATTCTGAAAATATAATTATGGAGGTGTCTATCTGCTTTATGTTTTATTAGATTTTGCTTTATGCACTTTGAAGTTTTGTTGTAAGGTACACGTATTTAAGATTGCTTTTCCACATTAGAGAACATATCATATTATCATTAATTAATACATCTAATTATTAATATACCCGATATCTTTTACTGTTCTGAAATTTGCATAGTCTAATATTATTTTAACTACTTAAGCTTTCTTTTGATTAGACTTTGCACAATATATTGTTTTAAATCTTTTACTTTTAAACTATACATATCATTATATTTGAAGAGGTTTCTTGTAAATGGCAACTAGTTGAGTATTTTTTTTCTTTGCCTAAACTGACAACTATTTTTTTCACATTATATGTTTTATTTTTTTAATTTTTATTTTAAGTTAGTTTCAGGTATACAGCACATTGGTTAGACATTTATACAGTTTATGAAGTGGTCCACCCAACTACTCTAGCAAGCATCTTGCACTACAGATGGCCATTGCAATATTATTGACTATATTCCTTATACTGTACTCTACTTCCCCATGACTGTTTTGTAAATATTTATGTGTACTTCTTCATTTTTTCACTTTTTTTTCACCCAACTTGTTCCCCTCTGGCAATTACCAGTTTGTTCTCAGTATCTGTCAGTCTGTTTTCATTTTGATTGTTTGTTTATTATGTTCCTTAGATTCCACATATCAGCAAAATCAAACGGTATTTGACTTTCTGTGTCTGACTTATTTCACTCAGCATAATACCCTCTAGGTCAATCCATGTACTTGCAAATGGTAAGCTTTTATTCTTTTAATGTCAGAGTAATATTCCTTTGTATGTATGTACCATGATATCTTTACCCGATAATTTACTATTGATGGACACTTATGTTGCTTTCATATCTTGGCTATTGTAAATAGGGCTGCAGTGAACATAGGGGTGCATAAATTTTTACAAAGTATTTTTTTTGATTATATTTGGATAAATACCCAAATGTGCAATTGCTAGGTCAAAAGTTAGTTTTATTTTTAACTTTCTAAGGAACCTCCAAACTGTATTCCATAGTAGCTGTAGCAGTTTGAAATCCCACCAAGTGTATGTAGGTTCCCTTTTCTTCACATCCTTGCCAAAATTTGTTGTTTTTTGACATGTTGATGATAGCCATTCTGACAGATATGAAGTGATATATCATTATGGTTTTTTTTTAAATTAAGTTTATTGGGGTGACATTGGTTAATACAATTATATAATTTTCAGGTGTACATTATAATTTGACATCTGTATATTCTGTGTTTGCCACCCAAAGTCCAGTTTCCTTCAACTACCATATATTTGATCCCCATTACCCACTTCGACTTCCCCCTACTCCCTATATTTGACACCCTTTACCTCATCTATCTCCAACTCCTCTCGAACCCCAACCCTCAGGTAACCACTAGTCTATAGTCCATGTCCATGAGTCTCTGTTTGTCCTGTTCATTTGTTGCTTTTAGGTTTATATCCCACATATAAGTGATATCATGTGATTTCCAACTTGTTCTGTCTGGATAATTTTGCTTAGCATGATTATCTCGAGGTTCATCCACGTTGTCACAAATGGCAGTATTTCATCTCTTCTTATGGCTGAGTAATATTCCATTGTATATATGTACCACAGCTTCTTTAGCAAATCATCTATCATAGGACACTTCGGTTGCTTCCATGTCCTGGCCACAGTAAATAATGCTGATATGAACATCTTATCGAATGTGGGTTTCCAAGGCTTTGGGGTAAATACCCAGTAGAGGGATTGCTGGATCATATGGTAGATCAGTTCTTAGTTTTTTGAGGAACCTCCATACTGTTTTCCATAGTGGCTGTACAAATTTGCAGTCCCACAAGCAGCGTATGAGGGTTCCTTTTTCTCAGCATCCTCTCCAACTTTTGTTATTACTTGTCCTATTGATTATAGCCATTCTAACAGGTGTGAGATGGTAATTCATTGTGGTTTTGATTTGCATTTCTCTAATAGCTAGCAATGTTGAGCATCTTTTCAAATATTTGTTGGCCATTTGTATGTCCTCTAGGGAGAAGTGTCTATTCAGATCTTCTGCCCATTTTTTAATTGAATCATTTTTTGTTGTTGTTGTTGTGGCTGAGTTGTATGAGTTCTTTGTATATTTTGGATA
>NW_006431077.1:167239-198858 GCF_000325575.1 Pteropus alecto
TTGTATTTCTCTGATGATTAGTAATGTTGAACATCTTTTCTTACATCTATTGGACATCTGTATGTCCTCTTTAGAGAAATGACTATTCAGGTCCTCTGCCCATTTTTTAATTGAATTGTTTGGTTTCGTGATGTTGAGTTGTATGAGTTCTTTATAAATTTTGGATAATAACCCTTTATCAGATGTAGCAGAGGCAAATATCCTCTCTCATTCAGTAGGTTGTCTTTTCATTTTGTCGATGGTTTCCTACACTGCACAAAATCTTTTTAGTTTGATGTAGTCCCATTTGTTTATTTTTTCCTTTGTTTCCCTTGCCCAAGACAATATATCAGAAAAAAAAAATATTAAGAACCATATCTGAGAGTTTGCTGCCTATGTTTTCTCCTAGGAGTTGTATGGTTTCGGGTCTTACATTTAAATCTTTAATCTATTTTGAGTTTATTTTTGTCTATGGTGTAAGAAGGTGGTCCAATTCCATTTTTTTTTTTTTGCATGTATCTGTCCTGTTTTCCCAACACCATTTATTGAATGGACTGTCTTTAACAAATAGGAGTCGATTTATTTCTGGGCTCTCTGTTCTGTTCCATTGATCTATGTGTCTGTTTTTATGTTGGTACCATGCTGTTTCGATTACTATAGCTTTGTAGTATAGTTTGATATTAGGTAGTGTGATACCTCCAACGTCATTCTTCTTTCTCAAGGTTGTCATGGCTATTCTGGGTCTTTTATGGCTCCACATAAGTTTTGGGATTATTTGTTCTAGTTCTCTGAAAAATGCCACTGGTAGTTTAAAAGGGATTGCATTGAATCTATAGACCGCATTGGGCAGCATGGCCATTTAAACGATGTTGATTCTTCCTACCCATGAGCATGGTCTGTACTTCCATTTATTTGTATCTTCCTCAATTGCTTTTTTTCAATTACTTATAATTTTCAGAGTACAGGTTTTTTACCTCCTTGATTAAATTTATTCCTAGGCGTTTTATTGTTTTTGATGCAATTGTAAATGGAATTGTTTTCTTAATTTCTCTTTCTGATAGCTTATTATTGGTATATAAAAATGCAACTGATTTCTGAATATTAATTTTGTATTCTGCTACTTTACTGCATTCATTTATCAGTTCCAACAGGTTTTTTGTTGTTGTTGTTTTTGGAAACTTTAGGGTTCTCTCTCTATTGTATCGTCATCTGCAAATAATGACAGTTTTACTTTTTTTCCGATTTGGATGCCTTTTATTTCTTTTTTGTAGTCCGATTGCTGTGGCTAGGATTTCCAATACTATGTTGAATAAAAGTGGTGAAAATGGACATCCTTGTCTTGTTCCTGATCTTAAAGAAAACGCTTTTAGCTTTTCCCTATTGAGAATGATGTTAGCTGTGGGTTTGTCATATACGGCCTTTATTATGTTGAGGTGTGTTCCCTCTGTTCCAAATTTGCTGAGAGTTTTTATCATGAATGGATGCCGGATTTCATTGAATGTTTTTCTGCATCTATTGATATGATCATATAATTTTTCTCTTTCAACTTATTAATGTTCTGTATCACATTAGTTGATTTGTGGATATGGAATCAACCTTGCATCCCAGGAATAAGTCCTACTAGATCATGGTGTATGATCATTTTAATGTATTGCTGAATTTGGTTTGCTAATATTTTGTTGAGGATTTTTGCATCTGTCTTTATCAGGGATATTGGCCTATAATTTTCTTTTTTTGGTAATGTCTTTGCCTGGTTTTGGAATCAGGGTAATGGTGGCCTCATAAAATGAGTTTGGGAGCCTTCCCTCCTCTTGAATTTTTCGGAATGGTTTGAAAAGACTAGGTGTTAATTCTTCTTCGAATGTGTGGTAAAATTTGCCTATGAAGCCATCTGGTCCAGGACTTTTGTTTGTTGAGAGTTTTTTGATTACTGATTCTATTTCATTGGGGGTAATCAGCCGTTTCAGATTTTCTGTTTCTTCTTGACTCGGACTTGGGAGATTGTATGTTTCTAGGAATTAATCCATTTCTTCTGGGTTGTCCCATTTGTTGGCATATAATTGCTCATAGTATTTTCTTATAATCCTTTGTATTTCTGTGGAGTCAGTTGTCACTTTTCCGCTTTTATTTCTCATTTTATTTATATGGGTCCTCTCTCTTTTTTTCTTGATGAGTCTGGTTAAAGGTTTATCAATTTTGTTTATCCTTTCAAAGAACCAATTTGTTGCTGCAGATTTGCGGTACTGGGGTAAGGGGTACGAGACTCGAGCAGCTGGAAGAAAACACGGGGAGCCGTAGGCAACTGCAACATAGCTCTTTATTCCAGCAAGGGCACGGCCCACATCACAGGGTGGCAGTGTTATCCAGCAAGAGCACGACACCCCCTCGCATGGTGGCAGCACCTTTTATACACCGGTTAAATAGTAGAGACACACTGCCACGTTAGAAGCCCACACATGCGTACTGGGCACGTGGTTACATAAAGGGAGAAGTGCTGAGTTTCTTCCGCTCGGAAGTTAGCTACGGGTGTGAGAGGGAGCCTGACTACTGTTATCTTTCTTTCTCCTCACAACCAACTCTTGGTTTCATTGGTAGTGTATTTCTAGACTCTATTTTGTTTATTTCTGCTCTGACCTTTGTTATTTCCTTCTACTCACTTTGGGTTTTGTTTGCTGTTCTTTTTCTAGTTCTTTTAGGTGTAAGGTTAGATTGTTTATTTGAGCTTCTTGTTTCTTGAGGTAGGCCTCAAGAAACAAGTGCTATGAATTTTTCTCTTAAGACTGCTTTCACTGTGTCTCATCGGTTTTGAATCATTGTGCCTTCATTTTCATTTGTCTCTAAGTATCTTTTGATTTCTTCCTTAATTTCATTGTTAACCCATTCATTCCTTAGGGGCATGTTATTTAGCCTCCATATGTTTGTGTATTTTCCAGTTTTTTCTTGTAATCGATTTTTAGTTTCATACCATGTGGTTGGAGAAGACGCCTGATATGATTTCAGTCTTCTTAACTTAATTGAGACTTGTTTTGTGTCCTAACATGTGGTCTATCCTGGACAATGTTCCATGTACCCTTGAGAAGAATGTATATTCTGCTGCTTTGAGGTGAAACTCTCTAATAATATCAATTAAATCCATCTAGTCTAGTGAGTCATTTAAGGCTACTGTTTCCTTGTCGATTTTGTCTATAAGATTTGTCCATTGGTGTTAATCCAGTGTTAAAGTCCCATACTATGATGGTATTACTGTTGCTCTCTCCCTTTATGTCAGTCAAATGTAGGTGCTCCTGTGTTGGGTGCACATATGTTTACTAGGGTTATGTCCTCTTGTTGTATTGATCCCTTTATCATTATGTAATGTCCTTCTTTATCTCTTATTATAGCCTTTGTTTTAAAGTCTATTTTGTCTGGTATAAGACTTGCTACCTCAGCATTTTTTTTTTTTCATTTCTGTTTATATTAAATATCTTTTTCCATCCTTTACCTTTCAGTTCATGTGTATCTTTTAATCTGAAGTGGATCTTTTGTAGACAGCATATGTAAGGGTCTTGTTTTCTTATCCACTCTGCTACGCTATGTCATTTGATTGGAGCATCGAATCCATTTACATTTAAAGTGATAATTGATAGGTACATATATTTTGCCATTGTATTATTTATATTTCTGTTTTGGGTTTTTTGTTTCTTGTTGGTGATGGATTCTTTTCCTTTCTTCTTCATCTTAATGAAGTCCCTTTACCATTTCTTATAATGCTGCCTGTGGTGATGAATTCTTTTAGCTGTTTCCTGTCTGGGAAGCTCTTTATCTCACCTTCAGTTTTAATTGATAGCCTTGCTGGGTAGAATCGTCTTAGTGTAGGTCCTGGCTTTTCATCAGTTTGAATATTTTGTACCAATCCCTTCTGGCCTGCAAAGTTTCTGTTGAGAAATCAGCTGACAGTCATATGGGAGTACCCTTGTAAGTAACTAGGTGACTTTCTCTTGCTGCTTTTAGGATTCTCTCTCTGTCTTTAACCTTTGGAATTTTAATTATGACTTGTCTTGGTGTGGGCCTGTTTGGGTTCCTCTTGTTTGGGACTCGTTGCACTGCCTGGACTTGTATGTATACTTTCTTCGCCAGGGTAGCGAAGTTTTCTGTCATTATTTCTTCAAATGGGTTCTCAATCCCTTGCTCTCTCTCTCTCTCTCTCTCCTCCTTCTGGCACCCCTGGGATACGAAAGTTGGTACGCTTGATGTTGTCTCAGAGGTCTCTTACACGTTTCTCATTTTTTTGATTCTTTTCTCTTTTGGCTGTTTTGATTGGATGTTTTCTGCTACCTTGTCTTCCAAATCACGGATTCGATCCTCTGCTTCATCTAATCTACTCTTGATTCCTTCCAGTGTATTCTTCATTTTAGTTATTGTATTCTTCATTTCTGACTGGTTATCCTTTTAATCAGCATTTTAAAATTCTGTATCTGGTAAGTTGCTTGCCACCATTTCATTTAGTTCTTTTTCTGGAGTTTTCTCCTGTCCTTTTATCTGTGACATGTTTATTTTTGCATTTTGGCTGCCTCTCTGTGTATGTTTCTATGTATTAGGTAGATTTGTTACGTCTCCCAGTCTTGCCCAGGTGGCCTTATGTCGTAGGTGCACTGTATGGACCAGCGGCACAGTCTTCCTGATCACTTGCACCAGGAGCTCCAGGAGTGTCCCTTGTGTGAGTTGTGTGTGCCCTCCTGTTGTAGTTAATTCTCATTTCCTGTTAGCATGTCAGTGGATGGGATTGATTCTCTGGTTGACGGGCTGTGAGGATTCGCTATGCCCACAGGGTATGAGCTGCTGTGTGGGGGTTGACCCCATGGAGTGGGATTAGCCCCACTGGGCTCATGTATCTGTTGAGACCACTCTTAGGGTGTGCCGCTTCATAGGGCTAATCATGTCGTGCTGATTTGGTCTGATGCCAGCCTCTGGGTGTGTCAGTTCTGTGGCCCCTTAGGAGGGGCTCCTGTGTGGGCCAAGGTCAGCTGCTCCCTGTGACTGCTCGGGGCTATCAGGTAGGAGCTACAAGAGCCATCCATGGGTGGTCGCTGCCTGTGCTGGACCTGGAAGCAAGTGAGAGAGACCACGCTGCAAACCGAGGATGGTCGCCACCGGTACAGGGCCTGGGGCAGCTTATCCAAAGGCCCAGGGCACCCCAAGGCCTGAGGCTCCCTGCCAGCTGCCCGTAAAGCTCAGCAGCTGAAAGATCCTTTGGGAAGAATGCAGGATAGGTGGGGCGGGGACCCAGGGAGTCGCCAAGGGAAAGTGAGTGGATTTCACTCAGCCAATGCAGATTCAGGTTTGGTGCCAGTGCAAGCCTGTGGCCTCTCACAAAAGTCTCAGATCACACTGAGGCCAGCCACCGTGCACCTCGGGCCTGCAGACCCCCAAGATTTGTACCAGAGATCCTGCAGCTTGGGGCTGGTGCCAGTTGCCCATCACCGAATGTTTCTCCCGAGTTGCGAGGGCCGGTTGTTGGCCATGGGATCTGTGGACGGTTGATTGCTGGTGAGTGTGCCACCTGCTGAGAATCCAGGGTGGGGCTGTTTGCCTGGTAACGAGTTTACTACAGGCGATTCGAGAGTTGGGTGGGGTGGGATCTCAGGGAGTCACAGGGTAGAGTGAGCAGATCTCATCAGGCCAATGCAGATTCAGAATTGGCCATGTGAGGGCGAGGGTTCAACACAGGCAAGATGGTGCCGGCCTGCAGGCTGCACTGAATGGTGGCCCAACAAAGGAACAATGGCGGCTGCCCTCTAGCCCTCGCTCTGACCCTTCACAGCTCAGTCTTTCCCTGTATGTCTCTTGCACTTCCCGAGGCACTGACCCTCCTCCAGAGCCCAGGGTGAGTGTCTGTGCACACACAGGCCTTTTAAGGGGGATGTCTGGGTTTTCTGGTTCCTTCCATCTCACCTGGATGGTCGGAATTCCCATTGATTTTTATAGTCATATTTTGTGTGAACTCCTCTTCCTGGCACGGGACCCCTGGGCTGGGGAGCCCCTGTGTGGGTCTAGGGCCCCCTCGCTCCGTAAGGGGCACCTCTGCAGCTGTGGTATCCCTCTCACTGCTCAACCACCATGCGTGGGTTTGGGGTCAGTCTGTTTCTGGACTCTGCCCCTCCTACTGGTCTTGATGTGAGCTCCTCTTTATATCTTTAGTTATATGTGATATATTCAGCTAGACTTCAGGTGGTTCTCCTGGTTGATTGTTTTATAATTTGATTGTAATTTTAATGTGGCCATGGGAGGAGGCCAACTCTGCCTTTAACCAGCCTGCCATCTCAGTTAAAGTTTTACCATTTCAAAGAAAATCATCCCCCCTTTACAGTTGTCATATGTCTTACATCTGCATGATACCACCACTATTTGAATAAGTTTTACTTTCTATAGCCAGACATATTTTGAAAAAGTTAAGAAGAGAACAGTAGTCTATTGTATTGATCCAGACATTTACCATTTCTATTTATTTTTCTTCATTCTGATGCTCAAAGTTTTTCACTCTTTTCATTTTTCCTTCAGTCTGAAAAACGTTATTTAGCATTTATTTTAGACTAGCTCTTCCAGCAACAAACTCTATCAGTGTTCCCTTCATCTGAAAATGTCATTATTTCATTGTCATTCCTTAAGGATATTTTTGCTGCATGTAGAATTCTGGGTTGAAAATTATTGCCTTTCAGCACTTTAAAGATGTTACCATCTTCTGGCCATTGTGGTTTCCTAGGAGTAGTGTATCGTTATTTGAATCATTGTCCCCTTCCATGCACTGTGTTATTTTTTATCAGCCATTTTCAAGGTTTTTTTTTTTCCTTTAATCTTTGGTGTTTACAAGTTCAATTATAATCTTTCTGGGCCTAATTCTCTTTGAGTGTATACTCTGAGTTTGCTGAGCTTCCTGAATCTGTAAATCGATGTCTTTCACCTATTTCGGGAAGTTTCAGCAACTGTTTCTTGAAATATACATTCTGCACCAATATCTTTCCCCTCTCTTTTTGGGAGTCCAGTGAATACCACAATTTCTGAGTCTCTACTTTTTATTTCCATTTTTTTCTCTTTGTCCATGTGATTGGATAATTTCTACTTCTCTAATTTCAAGTTACTGAATCTGCCTTTATCACTTCCATTCTTCTATGAAGCCCATCTAGTGAATTTTTAAATTTCTGATATTGTATTTTTGATTTATAAAATTTCCACTTGGCTTTAAAAAATAATTTCTATTTCTCTGCTTAGAATGTTTATCTTTTCTTTCATTTCAACAACGTTTACCTTCACTCCACCTTGACCCCATGAAGCATGGTTATGATAGTGTCCTTAAAACCTTTGTCTCACATTTCCAATATCTGGGTCACGTTGGGGTTGACATGCATTGCATTTTCCGTTAGGTTTTTGTTGTTGTTGTTGTTCTTGATGTGTAATATAATTTTGGATTGTAGTCTTGGGTGCAATTGTGCTTTGGATAACATATTATGTTGTTATCTTCTGGAACATATATTTTGTTTGGTTAGTTGGTAAGCTAGAAATCAACCTGGTTAGGTTTAAACTTAGAGTCTGTCTTACATTTTTTGGATGATTTTCCATTTTCAGTTCATTTTGCAAAGAAATTGCTATGTACTTTGTCTCACACAATGAACTTCTCAGGATTTAGAAGTGGTGTTTTATGGCACAGTGATGGTCAAAGTACTTAACTATGCTCTTCTGGGTCTACCTTGTGCATGTGTAACTTAACAATAAGCCTGAAATATGTGCAGATTCAGTCATAGGATTAGGATAGTCCCTTCTTGTGCACCCTCTTCTCCAAGATTCCCTTCCCCAAATTCTCTGGCTCACAATGGCTCCTTCAACCAATTCTCTGTGCAGGAAGAGAGTTTTTCTTGGATTTTTAATCACCCTTGCCAGCACAGGGGAACTCTGTGGATGAAAATTCTTTCTAGGTGTGCATGGCACAAGGCTCTCAGGTAGGGCATCACCTCTTCTTTCCCAGATAACAGCTGCTCTGGGAAGCTGCCCTTTCTGAAGAATGGACCCTATTTGAAATGCAGATCAGAAGAAGCTCCTTTTCCCAAGTCTTTTCAACTCTGTGAGGTACCCATTCCTCCTGTAGTGTCTTTTACTTTTGTTGTTCGGGTCACATGTGCCATCTTTACCAATGGAAGTTTGGAATGGTAGAACACAATCTTGTTGGTTTCGGAGAATAGTGTTTTAATTTCAATCAAGAATTCTTTACAAGGATGCTATGCCTTGTGAAGCACCTGCATTTTTTTTTTCCAGTAAAAATTGTATCGTTGTATCGGGTGTGGATGACTATCTTAGAAGTGAAGACATCTATATCTCAGCAATTCTAACATAATTTAATTGCTGCAATCATCCAAACGGAGTATTTATGTACATGCTGTAAAATGGAAAACAGTCCATTGCACTCAAATCCTTAATGGCATGATGAAAAAATCGTGCTTAGCAGCATAATAAAATATTTTTTCCACTTTAAAATAATTAAAAAATAATAATTTTTTAACTTTCTCAGTATTAAAAGGCTAATTTGAAAAAAAAAAAAATCCCCTAACATGAGTCTAAAGCAGATGGCTCCTTCTTATTCCTGTGTTTTCTTTTCTCTTTGGGGATATTCTGACTTCTTTCCCAATACCTAAGTCCTTGAGGTAGAATTTTAAAAACTACTTTAAATATTGTAACATTTCCCTCATCCCTACTCTCCACAATAGCCTCTTTGAGGGTAATGTTGACGGTCAGTACTTTTTGATACCTTGCAATTTACAATATTTATCTCTTTATCTTTTGCTGGAACACTGCTAACTACAGCTAAACAGTCATGAAAACTTACTTTTTAAACAAAATATCTTCCTGTATCAAAAGGCAAGATACAAAAGGAAATTAGTGATTAAACATAAAGTATACTTTTAAAGAACAATATAGTTGTTTCCCAGTATCTGTTCCAGTTTACTGAACTTGGAATTCAGGGTTGCACCACTTCTTTTTTAAATATTATGCTGGAACATGGAAGTTTTATAGACAAAATGTGAAGCTCCAGGACAGGCTCAGGCAAGAAACAGAGATATATTTTTCTTTAAATTTCTTAACATCTATTCATCCATTCCAGGCAGCCTGGATGGACACACCGACACGTGCGCACACACGTTCCAGTGAAGGAATCTCATATAAATTCAACACTAGGAACGTTTGTTTCCATTCTGGAGGGCACTGTGCTAAGCAATCAGGGATTTCTGAAATCTCTGAACACTGACTCTAAACCAATTACCTCTGAACTGATTTATACAGGCATATTGATACTAACTCTTATTGAACTCTTAGGATATGCCAGCACTGTTTTTAAGAACGTCACATGCATGAACTGACTTAATCCTCACAACTACCTTATAATGTAGGTACTATTATTATTATTTTTTTAAATATCACACACGAGGAAATGAAGGAACAGAGTCAATTTACACAGCCAGCAAATGGTGGTGCTGAGATTTGAATCCATGCATGAGTCTTGTCCTGGTATCCTTGATCTTAGACCACTACAGTACACTATATCCTCCTCATTTGGGATAAGAAACAGAAAGACATTTTTATACAGAAATACAGGGGGAACACAGCACTTCCCCCTGTTAAGCTGTGCTCCTTCCCTCCCCTTCCTCACCCCAGTCCGTCAAATCCATGCTAGCGATGTTGCACACTTCTAAGTTCAGGTACACTTTTGACACTCTTTGACCACAACCTCAAAATAAATGGATACCCTGGGAGAGACAAGGTTGAAACCATGGAGATAAAGAGAGCTCTTGGCATGTTAGAGTGGCTGCAACCTTTGGAGGTTCTCTGGAGAGTGGTTGATTGTAGCAAGTTCCTCCTGAAAAATAAAATGCCTTGGTTGTCAGGTTACCCAGAAAGTATTAGGGAAAATAGGTCCTAAATTTATTCTTCAGGCTGGGATTCAGGGTAGAGGGTGGGTGGCAGGGCTTAAAGGGAAGGTGGGCTTCTTTGTGTAATAGGTATGTGATGGCCTAATTATTTCCACCCCCAACGAAACACATCACTATTCCTCAGGATCCTCAAGACACTAGTGCACTTGGCACTGGAGAGTATCTGCACAAAGAAGGCTGCCATTCCTAGGGCAGTGATCGATGATGGCAGGTTATTCATGAGGAAAAAGTACAGGAGGTTACAGGGCACTGGATGTGAAGTTACAGTGAAGGGACAGGTTAAAGTACCTGTTTTTTGTTTGTTTGTTTGTTTGTTTGTTTGTTTTAAATTCTTTGGGTGGCTGGCAGGGACTGGAGGTAGAGGAAGGTGGCAGGGTTGAAGAGAGGGTTGGGCTTCTCTGTGTAACAGGCTTTATAGGTTATTTCTACTCTAGTATATTCATGTGGGAATAAATTACTGTTAATTTGAATTTTTGTGGATTTTAAAAACTGTTTATAACATTCACTTGAAGAATTCAGTAACTCTCCAAGCAAATTAAGTATATTGAACAATATATTCCCCATCCATTTTTACCTAAGTGGTAGCACACTGTACACTCTGTTCTGTACCTTGCTCTTTGGAAATAGCACCATAATCATAGGCAACCAGAAAAAAAACCAAAATGTTTTTTGAAGTGGGTGGTGATTAAATGAATTATGCTGTATCTATGACATTGAATATCATGAAGACATTAAAAATGATGATGTAGGCATAAAGTATTTGCATAAAAATATATTCATCTTCTAATTGCCAAATTAAAGAAGCAGCTTTTGAAATAGAGAAGTGTGTGTGTATGTGTGTGTGTGAGCATGCGCACCCGCACACATGTGTACATGCACATGCATAGTCAAAATTTTGGAAATGTACAAAATGCACAAAAATGGTTGACTGTAGCCATCTCTGACTGATGACATTCCAGGTACTATATTTCTCCAGTTATATGTATATTTTATGCTTGGGATTTGCTACCATGTGATAGCAAATCCCAAGCATAAAATTGGGATTTGCATATTTGATTGCTTTCATTCTCATTCTATACTTTCACACCATTAATTACATATTTGATTGCTTTCATTCTCATTCTATAATACTTTCACACCATTAAAAATCAACATATAAAAAGTATATATTAAAGTCCCCATCCTACACCAGGTGCCTAACCCTCCAGTTCCCATTCCCTGCTTAGGGCACTTGAGATTCAAAATATCAAAATCTTACAGGGTTCTCATGATACGGTGTGTATGTGGGCAGGAAGGGGTACTATGGAAACAAACAAGCTCAGTGTACTAATATCACAGCTAGGAGAGAAATCCGTTCCTTGTGCAAACCAAGCTCTGACTTTCAGGGCCTGGGATATGCTGCTATTCCCCCTACCTGGAAAACTTGCCCCTGCCCACATGCACACCTGTATGTCTCTTCAGGTCTCAGCTGATAAATCTCTTCCTTTAGGAAGCCACTTTAAGCTACGAGGGATTTCCATCCCGTGCAGTGTCAAAGTATCCTGAATGTCTTGTATCTCAGAGAGCACTTACACACTTTGCCTAGAGTGTCTTTTTGGTTTGCTGTCTCTTTTAGCAGAAATTACGACCCCTGTCTGCCTTGCTTATTTTTCCAACCCAGACTCTACACAGTGCCTGGAAGTGAATTTAGGAAACATTTGTCTCATTTGGATCTCAAAAACCAAGAACTTTGTCCCCATCATTTATTAGAGCTGTTTTAAAGGCCACAAATGAAGGAGTTGAATTTTTAGTGAGTAGAAGAGGATGGAAGCTCATCACTAATATCCCAAATGGACCAAGATCTTATTCAGGCTCAGAAAAATGTAATTGGAAATAGAATTTGGGGCAGGAGAATTTTGAGAAGGGTACTTTTTGTTCCTCAAAAGAGACATACAAGAGAACACAGCCCCCACCCTTTTTTTCCCCTGCTGAATGGCATTGTGTCTACACTTGATGCCTGGAACTCTATTGCAGAGGAAAGCATCTTAATTGAAATACCTTTTGATGTCAGAAGGCTAATTCCGTGGACTCTCTGGAGACAGACATCAGCTAATCTGCCAACTTCAGAGAGTCCTTCCAGACACGCTGAAAATGAGCCAGCCAAAACACTGGCTTCCCAGGGAACCTATTCCAGGATTGTACAATTTCCTCCAATATCCACTGGAGGTCACTACTCCACTGCTGATATCATCTGCTGTTGTCCACTGAGAGTGAACATGAATCATTGACAACAAGTCTTCATAGCACAATGTACCTAAATGTAAAATAGGTCCGGGACTTAGTTTTGTGGACAAAATAAATAAGATAGAAATGGCAATGATCTGGCCCCAGCCCTATATTCCCCCATCCCTGGCCTGAGGACCCCAGGGGTCCTGGCATGCTCCCTTCCGTGCTGATTTGTGGCTAATGCAGGCACAGTGTCATTGCTCTTCCTGAAATGGCAACTGTATATAAAGGATGCCATAATCCAGGACTGAGAGATTATCTCAGGCTGTGAGATACAACATGGTTAATTATAGACAAGATTGTTGACTGTTTTCTCACCTGTTCCACCACTTTCATGTGCAACTTTCCAATCCAGGCCTCTCTAACTTCAAGTCCTTTCTTTTCCCTGGAAGTAAGAGCTTCCAAAAGTGTGGAACACAGAAAACTGGTGACACTCAGAATAATTTTAGTGCTACATGGAGATCGAAATTTTAATAGAAATGTATATATTTTATTTGGCAATAAACATGTAGCATAACACAGTCACATCCAGGCCTTTGTGGGATGATGTGGGAGAGTGTTGACATTACACCCGCCATGGAAAATCACCCAAAATTTTCCTCTAAATAGCTCTTTCCCCGAGATTTCCTTCCCTGTTGGCAACTGCCCAATTGCCCAGTTCCCTGCCCCTAGCGCCTCTCTCTCTCTCTCTCTCTCTCTCTCTCTCTCTCTCTCTCTCTCTCCCCCCCCCCCCCTTCTTCCGACCCCTTGTTTCTCCAAGAATAGTAGGCCACTCCTCTGTCCTTCTCTACCATCTGTTTTTACAGATGCCAACTCTAATCTTGATTTACATTATTTCTACTGGACCCTCCTCAGGAAACAGGTTTTGGATGACAGGAGGACATTGTAAACAGCAATGATGTTTCACTCTTGAAAAGCATTGAAACAAATGGTCCTGTTCCCAAGAGACAAAAAAATAAAACTACATTTCAGGAAGAAAAAAGCCATACTTAATCTTGTTGGGTGTCCTGGGCATTTTGCCACAGCATCTAGGGAGAGATCTCAGAGATGAGAAATTGGCTGATACTGTTGAGAGAAGATGGGATGTAAACTCTATGAAGCTGTCTTAGAGAGAGGAAAAAAGTGGGGAGGAGAATGGCTGGTAAATAGTTAAGCTGAGGACTGCCTATCTGCCTGATCAGATAGCTTTGTGAGCATTGATGTGATATGACTGGGTTTCCATCCTGAGTCTGTGGAATGGCAGCTCTGTCACTTTGTGCATGTCTCCTAACTTCTCATGTCTCAACTTTCTCATCTTGAAAAATGAAAATGGTACTATGCATTCTGAATTGTCGTATGAGGATTAGGTGAGAGAATACATGATAAATGATTAGTAGTGTGGAAATCTATTTATTCTTTTTATTTCATTTTAAAATTTAAAATGAATATGTAAAACCCTTTAAAACATCATATTGTATTTATTTTTTACAGTTACCTTTACGTTACCTTGATTTTCCATTTCAATCTTAAAAGTCATTCCATTTTACTGGAAATATTAGCGGGGAAAAATCAGCACAGTGATATCAAGAATTGTCAACAGTCTTAAAAGCGGTTCATGAGGAGGTTCCGGTCAAGATGGCGGAGTAGCTAAACGTTGTGCTTGCTTCCTCTCACAACCACATCAAAATTACAACTAAACTACAGAATAGCCATCATTGGTTGTCACCTGAAGTCCAGCTGAACAGAAGCCCTACAACTAGGGACACACAGAAGAGGCCACTTCAGGACTGGTAGGAGGAGCGGAGACACGAAACGGGCTCATCCCACACCCACGTGTGGCTGTTGAGAATCGGGAGGGATAGCTCAACTGCTGAAGTTCCTCTGGAAGTGTGAGGGGTCCCAGCCCCACACTGGCTCCCCAGCCCAGGATTCCAGTGCTGAAAAGAAAAGTCCCCACAACTTCTGGCTGGGAAAACCACTGGAGATTGTGGCTGAGGGAGACAAAGGGCTTCTGGAGTTACAGATGTTCCTCTTAAAGGGCCCATGTGCAGACTTACTTGCTGACAGGCTTGCTCACCTGGGGCAGCAGCTCAAAGGGTGCCACGGACACACGGGGAGGAACCAAGTTGTCTGGCATCAGGGCGAGGGTTGGAGGGGCAGCTTTCTCCTAGACAGAACTGCTGGCAGAGTGATTGTTCCTTTGTTGAGCCCTCCCCCACCTGGCTGCCATATCTAAGTCTCTGGCAACGAAGCTAACACTGGTTGCCCCACCCTGGTGATTTCCTGAGAGTCCACCCCTCCCAACGAGCGGGCCCACCCAAGCCACTTCCAGTGGATTGTCCATACGAATGGCCTGTCTTGGCTCATGCTGCAGACTTCTCTAAAAATTTCCCAAAGGTTCACAAAACCTAAACAAACAGCATCTGGCCTCAGGGTTCCCCATACCTCTCGCCGAGCAGCCCCAAGCCTGGCACTAGTGGCAGCTGACCTTGGTTCACGGCTTGGCCTCTCGAGGCACTTCCAAGCCCAGCATGGGTGGCGGCCATTTGCAGATTGCTTGGTGGCTCATGCCAGGTGGCCCCAGGCAGGGCACAGGCTGCAGTTGAACTTGGCCTGCAGCAGGGCGCCTCCCAGGAGGCCCTGGCCTGTACACCTGGAGGCCAGCTTCCGTCTGAGCCGGAGCACCATCCGTGGTCACATTTGAGGACAACACCCCCAAACAGGCAGACAGGGCAGGCACTAGAGACCTGCTGAAGCGAATCCTGCTCTGTAGGGTCAGCCACTGCACACCAGCTCCTCCACTGGTCATGGCCAGTCATCACAACCAACCAGCCCAAGGATCAATCCCTCCCATCCACATGCAAAGAACAACCAAGGCTCAATTACAATGGGAGGGCACACACAACCCATACAAGAGATACCTGGAGCACCAGGCTCAGGTGACCAGGGAAGACTGTGCAACTGGGCCCCACAGCACACCTACCACATAAGGCCACTCTACTAAGACCAAGAGATACAGCAGCCCTACCCAAACATAGAAGCAAACACAAGTAGGCAGCCAAGATGGGAGGACAAAGAAACATGTCCCAAACGAAAGAACAGAACAAAGTTCCAGAAAAAGAACTAAATGAAATGGAGACAAGCATTCTACCAGATGCAGAGTTCAAAACACTTGTGATAAGGATGCTCATTGAACTTAGGGGAAGAGTAGAGGAACTCAGTGAGAACTTTAACAAGGAGCTAGAAAACATAGAAGTGGAGATAGAAAACATAAAGAGGAACCAGTCAAAAATGAAGAATACACTATCCGAAATGAAGAGTACATTAGAAGGAATCAACAGGAGTTTAGATGAAGCAGAGGATCGAATCAGCGATTTAGACGATAAAGTAGCAGAAAATACCCAATCAGAACAACAACAGGAAAAAAAAGAATCCAAAAAAAAATGAGGATAGTTTAAGGAGCCTCTGGGACAGCATCAAAGGCAACAACACTCTCATCTTCATAGGGGTACCAGGAGGAGAAGAGAGACAGCAAGGAATAGAAAACCTATTTCAAGAAGTAATGACTGTAAACTTCCCTAACCTGGTGAAGGAAATAGACATTCAAGCCCAGGAAGTGCAGAGAGTCCCAAACAAGATGAACTCAAAGAGGCCCACACCAAGACACATCATCATTAAAGTGCCAAAGGTTAAAGACAAAGAGAGAATCTTTAAAAAAGCAAGAGAAAAGCTGTTAGTTACCTACAAGGGAGTTCTCATAAGACTGTCAGCTAATTTCTCAACAGAAACTTTGCAGACCAGAAGGGATTGGCAGGAAATATTCAAAGTGATGAACAGCAAGCACCTACAACTAAGACTACTGTACTCAGCAAAGGTATCATTTAGAATCGAATGACAGATAAAGAGCTTCCCAGACAAGAAAAAGCTAAAGGAGTTCATCATCACCAAGCCAGTATTACAGGAAATGTTAGAGGGACTTCTTTAAGAAGAAGAAAGAAAAAGAAAAAAAAAAGATTAAAAATATGAATAATAAAATGGGATTAACTACATGCTTATTAATAATTATTTTAAATGTAATGGATTAAATGCTTTCATCAAAAGACATATGGCTGAATGAATAAGAAAACAAGAACCAACATATGCTGCCAATAAGAGACTCACTTAAGATCAAAAGATACACACAGACTGAAGGTAAAGGGATGGAAAAGATATTTCATACAAATGGAAATGAAAAAAAGCTGAAAGAACAATGCTTATATCACACAATATAGGCTTTAAAACAAAGGCTATAACAAGAGACAAAGAAAGACCCAGCTTTTCCACTTTGGGGTATAGTAAACTGACTTCTGGGTAATCATTTGAAGAAACCCAAAACACTACTTTGAAGGGACATGTGAATCAACATGTTCAGTGCAGCATTATTTACAATAGCCAAGATATGGAGGCCATCTGGGGGTCCATCAGTAGATGAATGGATAAAGAAGATGTGTACATATATACAATGGACTATTACTCAGCCATAAAAAATAGAATGAAATCTTGCCATCTGCAACAACATGGATGGATCTAGAGGGTATTGTGCTGAGTGGAGTAAGTCAGACAGAGAAAGACAAATGTCATATGGGGAATCTAAAGAACAGGATAAATAAACAAACAACAGAAACAAGAGAGCATTTTGATGGTTATGAGATTGGGAGATGAGGGGATGAGTGAAGGGGGGTGATTAAGACATACAAATTGGTATTTACAAAATGGTCATGGGGATATAGAGTATAGCATGAAGAATATAGTCAGTATTATAATAAATATGCATGGTGTTAGATGGATATTGGATTTATCAGGGTGATCATAAGTTATATAAATGTCTAATCACTGTGTTATATACCTGAAGGTTAATATAATATTGTGTCAACTATAATTGCAAAAATTAAAAATATAAAGTTGAAAAAAAAAAACAGTGCATCAGTTCTGAGAAATGCTAACCCAAGTTATATCCTCTGGCATGGACTGTGCTGGCTACAATGAGGAATGACTCTGAAAAATGAGTCAGAATATCCCCCTCAAGGCTTCATTATCTCACAGTGCAATAGAAAACATTACTTGGCACCCAACACAAAATGGCCAAGTTTAGTACCTACTTTACTAATTCCAACTTGGAAAAGAAGTTTCAACAAACACTTGATGATGCTTATTGTATTTCGATCTGGATTTCCTGGAGTCTAATGGCTGATGCATTCACAGACAGCATAAAAATAGACTGTAGGTGATGAAGTAGAAGTCTTTAGCTGGTATAGCAGGAAGAAAACTGCAAAGAAGAAAAGGATTCATGTGTCTGTTGCCTGTCTCTATGTCTTCCTTGAAAAAGTGTCTATTCAGGACTTTTGCCCATTTTTTAATCAGATTATTTGTTGTTTCGTTGTTGTTGAGTTGTGTGAGTTCTTTATATATTTTGCATTTAGCCCCTTATCAGAAGTATCATTTGCAAATATCTTTTCCCTTGCCATTGTTTGCCTTTTTGTTTTGTTGATGGTTTCTTTTGCTGTGTGGAAACTTTTTAGTTGGATGGAGTCCCATTCCTTTATTTTTGCTTTTGTGTCCCTTATCCTCGGGGTCAAGTTCACAGAAACCCCTCTGAGACCAAGGTCCATAGGGTTAGTACCAATGGTTTTTTTTTTTTTTCTATGTATTTTGTGTCAGGTCCTACATTCCAATCTTTAATTCATTTTGAGTTAATTTTTGTGTATGGTGTTTAATAGTAGTCTAGTTTCATTCTTTTGCATATGGCCATCCAGTTTTCCTAATCCCATTTATTGAAGAGGCTTTCTTTCCTCCATTGTATATCCTTTGTCAAAAATTAGTTGTCTGTGTATGTGTGGGTCTATTTCTGGGCTCTCAATTCTGTTCCATTGGTCTGTGTGTCTATTATTCTGCCAATATCATGCTGTTTTGATGACTGTAGCTTTGTGGTCTAGTTTGAAGTCGGGGAGTGTGTGATACCTCGTTTTGTTCTTTTTTTCTCAGGATTGCTTTAGCTATTTGGAGTCTTTTGTGGTTCCACATAGATTTTAGGATTTTTTTTTTTTTTTTGGTTCTACGTCTGTGAAAAATGCCTTTGGGATTTTGACAGAGAAAAGATGTTCAATATCACCAGTTACTAGAAAAATGCAAATCAAAACCACGACGAGATACCCTCTCACACCTGTTAGAATGGCTATGATCAACAAGAAAAAAATGACAAGGATGTGGAGAAAGGAAACCCTCGTACACTGTTGGCGAGATTGAGATGTAATGCAGCCACTATGGAAAAACAGTGTGGATGTTCCTCAAAAAATTAAGAGTAGAACTATCATACAATCTAGCACATCCTCTTCTGGGTATTTACCCGAAAAATATGAAAACACTTGTTCATAAAGATATATGAACCCTTTTGTTCATTGCAGCATTAATCACAGTGGCCAAGACATGGAAACAACCAAAGTGTCCATTGACAGATGAATGGATAAAGAAGATGTAGTACAATATTCAATGGAATACTACTCAGCCATAAAAACATGAAATATTGCTATTTGCGATAACATGGATGGATCTTGAGAGAATTGCGCCAAGTGAAATGTCAGACGGAAAACGACGACTGTATGATTACATTCATATGTGGAATATAAAAGAAAAAGTAACAAATGAACTAACAAAACAAACAAACAGACTCATAGATACGGACAACAGAATGGTGGTTTACCGCAAGGGAAGGGGGGTGGGAGGGGCAGATGAAGTGTGTAAAGGATGGTCAAATATGTGGTGATGGGAGGAGACAGGACTTCGGGTGGGGAGCATGCAGTAGAGTACACTGATGTTGAATTATAATCTTGTACACATGAAAATTATATAATGTTATTAACCAATGTTACCCCAATACATTTAATTTAAAAAGAAGAAAGGGATTAATTCAAATAGGTTGAAAATGAGTTGTCAAGGAGTAGGAGGAAACCAGGAGAGTCATCTCCTTGTGACTGTGAAAATGCTTACTTATGTTGAAAGTTTCACTAATCATTGGGTTCAGGAATTTAAATCTGCCAGGACTTAATTCTGTCAAAAACAATATCTATGAATTTAAACTCTAAAATAAAATAATACAATTGGCAGGCTTATATGAATTCAACAGTTCATTCACTCAGCAAGGACTTATTGAAGACTCATTGTGTCTCACACAGTTTATATTTGGGAAAGTTTCAGTAAGTCATCCAACATGCTCTTACCCTCAGGCAAAGTCAGTGCATAGGATAATGACAAGTTGGCCAAGATTCATTAAGAAGCAAATAAGTCAAGAGTGGAAGGTCTGCTGGGTTATAAACACAGAGTGAGGATGAAAACCACAAATCTCCCTCTAAGTGAAAGGAAGGTTGACTATAGTGGTGGAATCATAGCTACCCTCTACTGAGGGGTCGGTCACACAGTAAACGCATGCTGAATGCCTATGTATACCTGACTGGGCTTTCTGGCCAAGGAGAGGAACCGAGCCAAGGCTACAAAAGCTTCTAGTCTGGGGGAACAGACACACATACAGAAATGTCATTACCAAACATTTTGACAAGGGTTCTGACAGGGGTAAGAAAAAGAGGCATTGGAAACATAGAGTAAGGCTCTAAACACCAGGCTGAGGGGTGGGCAGGTATGATCAGGCTGAAAAAAGGCTCAATTTGGTCAGGGACATGGAGCAAACTAGTGGTGTGGTCTGGTTTCATCACTAGATCAGTCTGACTCCAATGTTCCCTGCAGCTTACATTAGCCCAAGCTCCCACCTATAACATGCCACTGGTTTTCCTTCAGAAATGAAATGTATGCGGTCCTTAGCTATGCTGTCACTTTCCACGCAGCCTTCTCCTTCCAAACTCACTGTAAAGTGACGTAGTTGACCCGTGAGCTGGTTGGTTTCAGAGCAGCAATTCTGAGATCTGACCTAACACTTTACAGGGATACCCTTCCCTGATGGTGGCCTAGATTTTTCACGTGCGAGCCCTGCGGGAAGCGTCATGCGTGTCTCATCAGGAAGGACAGGTATATCTCAGCAGGTATAGTGTAAGTGAAATGTTGTCATAGTGAGTGGATAAATGTCTGGCTTAGGAGACAGAGAAACCTGGATGTGAGTTCTAGCTTCATCATGGACTACCCAGGTTTCCTAATACCTTTCAGCCTGGTCCCTCATTTGTGGAAGGCAGGGAGCAGGTTTTGACAAATACCTCTCAGCGTAGTTGGCAAAGAAAAAAATGTACTGATTGAGATGGTCTGTTTATGTTTCTTATTAAACTGTGAGCTTCCAGAGGGCAGGGGCCTCGTGTGTGTCATCCCTGTGCCCTGAAAATTCCTGAACTATGTCTAGCTCTGAGTGGCACTCTGTCCAACTTCCTGTGCCATTTTTCTGAACCAGGTTTCAGCTTCTGCACCAAGGTGATGATGCTTATCTTGGAGATTCTTTCTTGCACGCCAGAAGTCCATAGAAACTGCTCATATGCCAACATTGAGGGGACCTCCACAGAGGAAAGATGTTTTGCTCCATGGTGACTTTTACTGCCATTTGAGTTTTTGAGCTACACTTGGACAGAGCTGAGCCAGAAATAATTCCTCACCCTCACTGCCATGTTAAATTGTCACTTTCCATGCAGACAGTTGGAGAGGCAGGCTGGAGGCCTTATAGAGTTATGTACTTTTCACCAGAAAGCATATATCTCTAAGAACATGATCGGCAATGGTTTTTCCTAATACGTCTGCCAGTGGCACACTGCAATATCCCTGTCAAAGCCCTAACCCCATGGTGCTGTAAACAGTGATAACTTGTGTGTTTCACCACCGTGACCGTACAAAGGCCCGGGAATGTATTTATTTCTATGTGTCTGGCACATAGAGGACATTCAATAAATTCTTGAATAAATGAATGAGAGCTCGTGTGAATTTTATACAACCGTGCAGAAGAGGTAACAAGCTAAGAGTAGTTCTAAAGCAATCCCAGTGTCCGCAACTTGCAAGTGAGAAAAGTAGAATTCCATCCCAGGTCTGCCTAAATCCAGAAGCCTGCAGTCTTGTTTGTATTGGCTTTGCTAGACTCTGGGAGTCCCTGCAGCTTCAGTTGGCCGCTTTCATTGCTACTCAGGACTCAGAAAGGAGCCTTGTTTAGGATGGACCTTGTGTTCAAAGCCAGTTCATAGATCAGCTTATTCAGCCAACAAGTATTTATTATTCACTGAATATGACTAGGTGCTCCTATAGTGCTGGGGATTCAGCAGTGAAGAAAGCTGACAGTGTTCCTGCTCCGTTGAAACTTATATTCTAGTTCAAGAAAACAACATAAACAAAAATTGCAGACCCTAAAGAAGTGGTCTCCAACCTTTTGGGCACCAGGGACCAGTGCTCCTATGAGAATCTAATGCCTGATTATCTGAGGTGGAGCTGAGGCGATGGTGCTAGCGCTGGGGAGCGGCTGCAAATACAGATGAAGCTTTGCTCACTACCCCCACCTCTACTCCCTCCCGCCCACTTACCTCCTGCTGTGTGGCCCGGTTTCTAACAGGCCATGGACATACCAGACCATGGCCTGAGGTTTGGGGACCCCTTGTCCTAAATAATGCAATGGCTCTTAAACTGCACTTACTGTGTTTTAAATGAAGCAGTACCCAAAGCTCTGTTCTTCTGGAGCAGTTGTGGGGAGGTTGAAAGGTAAAAACAAGAGCAGTGCCTTGATGTTGGGCTAAGTATCCTGCCTTGTTGCCATCTGCATGGATAAGTGGATCCTTCCATGTACGAGGAGCCCTGAGCCAGCTCAGAGTCTGCTTTTTTAAAAACAATTCCCAAGCTTCTCTTGCAAAGCGTGGGTGCTTGGCCAGGCCTTCCAAGGGAGCGTGAGAAGTATCACTGACTAGGGTGGAGTGGTAACTTGCTTGCACCCTGAACATTAGGTCTTGTTACTTCCGTGATGTTAAATCAATGGTTGGTATGACAAAAAGCATCCTTGATGGTTCTTCACAGGATACTGGTGAAATCACCATGTCGATTCAGCCAGCATGCCCACGCAGTCTTGATGATCTCTCTCTGCATAAAGGTAACTAACATTTAGAGAAGGAGGAAGTTACTTCTGGGGAGCTGAGATCTTATTTTGTTGGCCTATATTTTTTCCATCAAGCAATTTACCTGTAACCTGGAATTTGCAAGAGGTGCTGTGATAACCCCTCTCCATTGCCGTAATGCTCACATATAATCTGCGAAAGTGAGAGAAGGGGGAAATGTCAATAGAAATTTAAGTAATGTGTTTAAAAAAATGCATAAAAATGCTACTTGGGGATTAATTACCTGAAAAAGGTAAGTCTTTAGCACATTGCAGATGAATTAAAGAAATCAAAGTACATAGCATAATGTTCTATTATTTATTTTACTTATTTTAATCCACACGATTAATGTCAAGTGATATTATTTTTACATTAAAAACAAGATTATGCAAATAAAACAGTATAAAGATCCTTGGATATTTGGAACGAATATCTGATTGAATAGCCAGTGCCTCAAGTCTCCTTCACCAACTCACAGGCACAGCTTCTGAGAACAGAAAAATGTTTTATTGGAGAGTACTTTTGACTGGTACTTTCTTTCTCTAGCTGTGATATTGTTACAGGTTCGGTCCTGTCCAATTATGTCAAATTTTAAATACAAACTGAATCCCCATAAATTAGTCAACTAGTAGGTATTCCATGCATACCTACTAAGGGCTTAACGTTAAAATAGGTACCAGGAGCACAGAAGAACGCTAAATCGTGTTTGCTGCCTTTAATGACCCTATAGCCCAGTTGGGAAGACAGTGCATAGTACCTCGTACACTGGTAAACTGAAGGCAGTTTGGATTAGGGTGAAGGGTACAGGGGTATAGATTTATCATAATATACCCCTGATCACCACTTACTGGTTTGGAGACCCTGGACATGACCCTGAGCTACTCTGAGCTTTTAAAATCAAGTATAAATTAAAGAAAATAAAACCTACCTCCCAGGGTTACCAGGAAGAACAAAATTACTGATGTACATAGTAGAATCAAGTGTTATTAGTCTTGTATATTGTGTGAGCATCGGGGATTAACACAGGGCTATCAATGTATATTAGGCATTATTATCAATCTACCTTTTTATGGTCAGAAAATAGGAGTGGGAAACAATTCAATGCCACTTGATCCATACATCCAGGACAAGCAGAAATCCTTAGAAGGAACGAATCAGATATTGATCTAACAATGTGATGATCTTGCTAGCCCCAGGAAACACACAGTCTAGCAACACAGTAGATTGGTAAAGGGATTTGCCGCTGGAGTCAGAAATAACCTTAATTAGGATGAGAGATGTATTTTTGAGGGCTAACTATATTTCATTATCCATTTTAATCCTTAGAACAAGACTACGTGATAGATACTGTTGTTATGGCCCATTTACATGTTAAACAAACAAACAAACAAACCCAGACACTCAAGGTCTGTTGAACTTGCCCAGAATACCAGAATACACAGCCACTATAGGAAGGGTCAAGATCCAAACCAGGGCATTCTGATTTCAGCACTTAAGATTTACCAGGGGCTATTTTGCTAAGAGTTTCACATGTACCATCTGACTTAATCCTCACAGTTAAATTCTTTGTTTAAAAGTACAGGTCTCACCCAGAAAAAAGGATTTGCATACGAATTTTTTTTCAAATCCAGAAATACTCTTGTCACCAGATGAGTAACCAGTAGTCAGCCTTTAGCTCCTATACCTCTATCTATCTTCTTCTCTTCTCCTTTCTCCCTTCCCACTCCTCTCCTATTCAAACCTTGGCAATAGAATGTTACTAAGAACTCCTTTAACGTTCTTTTGCCGTGAAGTAAAGGATTTCCCCTGCAAAGACAAGGGTTAAGAACTGATGCAGGACAGGGCCAATTTCCCCACGTAGTGGGGAGACCACACCCTGCACCGAGAGAAGAGAGTTCTTTGGCGGAGAGTATAGAAAGAATTCAACGCACATGCCAAAGTTAGAGTCAAAAGGGGAGTTTAATGGAGAAGGCAGAGCGTGGTCTCTCAGAGGTAGAGTGAGAGAGCCTAATTAATAGAGACTTGGGGGTCAGAGACAACACAGGCAGGACAGTGAGAGAGACAGAGTTAAAGGTACTGAAAGGGAATTCCGTTTATGTATCATTCTTTAGTTCCTGTGAGTAAGTTTAAAGACTTTGTTTACCCATTTCCTTTGATATGGACATACAGTGAGGAAGGGGAAGGGGAGGAGTAAGTAGTGTGAAAAGGTAAGAATACTAGCCTGAAAGGCCTGCTGGCAGTTCCCAGCCTTTAACCCACAGGTTCCCCCTGGTTTTAGTCATAGGGAATGAAAGATTTTATTTTGTGTAGGGCAGCCCCTTAAAGACTGTTTTTCCTATTTCCCCTTCACAGGTGTGGGAAATGAGTTGTTAGCAATCCCAGGGGAGATCTTCCTTTGTTCTGCAGGTGTCCTTGCAGCCTGGCTGCAGGGCTGGCTGGCTGATCAGCATATTGCAGTCTCTGAGTGAAGCTTGGAGTTAGCATTTTAGCTCTCTTGCCTCCTCCCTACATTAATACCATAGAAAACAGAGCACCAAGCATAGTAGAGTTTCTTCTGCATTGGTCCAACACACGGAGATGGTGGTGACTGCCTGGAGCCAGGGATTTCTAACGACAAAGGACTTTTAAGTTTAGAGTAAGGGACTTGAGGTATAAAGGAAAGGTAATTTTAGGGGATCTGGGTCCTAATTTTACTCCTGGAGATCAGCTGGAGGAGGGGTATAAAAGGTAGGATTCTCTTTATGATGGACTGGTTAAGATCTGTCTCAGTGTTACATGAATCTGTGGAGAGAAGTGGGGGTCAAGAAAAGGGGTGTGCTGTAGGCAGCGCGTAGCAACTCGCTAGAGCTGGTGATTAAAATTAAATTGTATGAACTTATAATAAAATTAATTACATGAAAAAATAAGCGTAAGATACAACTCATTGCTTCCTAATTATTTTATTACATTTTATTATTGTCTATGTTCTTGAAGTTATTTATGTCTTTTGTATCTGTATTGTGGAAATGTTATGTAATGGTATGCAAATGCACATCTCTTCTTATGTATGTATTCAGTGACTTCATACTGGTAGCCTGAAATAGGCGGTAGTGGGGTATTTACACTACACCAGGAAGATCAGGAAATCAGGGTTTCATTTATTGTCATGTTGATTATCTAAATTAAGTGATGCAAAACTGTTAATAATGCAGATTAAACTTAGATGTGTTCTGTGTCTGTAGTTATTATACTGTGCACAGAATAGGAAACAAAATTGAGGAACTAGTCTTTGGGTATTTGAAAACCACTATGCAATTCAGCAAAGAAGCCCCTGGAGTCCTTGATGAATTAGCGAAGTTATGATAGAGGTCTTCACCTATGTTTGAGTTTCATCTTACTTGTTAACAAAAACAAGTTAAAACCCAAAATTCACTTCAAAACTGTATTTGGAGAGACATGTAGTATTTACTAGTAAACTCGCCCCCTCTCCGCCCACACACACTATAGTATAAGCCCTGACTTTTTTCTTCTTTTTTACAATGCAAGTGCCTGACAGAAGCTTTGATTGCCTGAGGCATCCATTTCAAAGAGGCATCCATTTCAAAGATGGCTATCTCCAGTAAAGACAGAGCCAGCCCTGGGACTAGATAAAGAGCCTGGCGCCTCCCCGCACTGAGGCTCCTTTGTTTCAGAAGTTTTGGTTGATTTCAGTAACTGACCATTTGGACTATTTTTTTTTTTGTTTTTTTAAATCTCTTCCTGCACTTTAAACTCACGCGCTTACGTTTCAAATTCACCAATGAAGAGTGAGCCCGAGAAACCCTAGGCCCCCCTCTCTCAACCCCAATAAACACAGAACCCCAGGCCCTCGCTCACGCTGGCGCACTCTCGCTCTTGCTCTCACTCTCTGACGTCACTGTGTGGCCCCAGGTGTGCTGTGTCAATTCGAAGTCTCGTAAGTAATAAACTTGTATCTTGTCAAAGTTTCCTGATGAGTATTGCTGACAGTGTTTTGCAATTGTAAGAACCACAGTGGCCAGTCCAGCCACAACATCGGTTACTGATAGGCTGAGACTGACGCAAAACACACACCAAATAGCCTGGCCTCTCAGTACTGACTAGTGTTTCCAGAGCAGTGCAGGTGACATCTGAAGGGATGGTTAGAGAAAATAGGTCATAAGGCCTTTTGAAGCAAGGAGAAGGAGAGTGGAGGTGATAAAGGCGGGAGGGCTCAGGCCATTTCTATGAGTACACATGTGTGAGAATATATATCTGATGTTAACTTTGATTTGTTTGTTTACAAACTTCAATGCATATTCTATGCACATCCAAGAACATATATGTACACGCGCAAATAGATAACCAAGCATACAAACGTGATAGGTTTAATGAATTTTACTGATTTATTTTTCAACAGGTGGATGTGAATGCACGGACATAGCATCAGGCACAGTGACTGCTCAAGACTTTTCAAAAAAAAAACAGCGAGTCGTTCCCCCACTCCTTTTTACTCAAATGCTAAACACTTTTTATTTCTTCCTGAAATTCTTAACACTGGCAAGAAATAACTAAAAGTAAAATGTCTATATTTTTTGAATAAGTCTGAATTTTATAAAGTCAATAGTAGTTCTACGTCAGTGCCTGGCACATACTGGGTGTTCTTAGTTTACATAAACATAGATATTGATTGAATATTGACATGTCAGATGCTGTACCAAGTACTCGGGGTTTAGAAAGAATTGGTTTCGTATGGTCCTTACCTTTAAAATGCTTACAGAGAATAACAAACAAATACAATTTATGACCTGATGTTGAGGCCAGAATAGAAGTTTGTCTGTTCCTCACGTGCATCACACTCTCTAATTTCAAGACCTCGTACACATTATTCCCTCTCTCTGGAAAATCCATTTTTTTTTTTTTGTTATGTCTCATATAGCAAGTCCCTTCCTGTGAAAGGCGATAGCTTGCCCCATATCTTGACAGGTATTATCGGGACATCTTGAATTCTCCCGTCACCCTGAGCACCTACCACAGTTTGAGGTAGTTTCCTGTTTTGCTGTCTGTGTCTTCTCCAACATGCTGTGAGCTTGGCAAGGATTGAGACCAGGTATGTCTCCCAGAGGCTGCCTCACGATCTGGCATGCTAGTGTGAGGAAAGGCACGCTGACAGCTGTAAGTCTCAGTTCATGGGATGAGGGTAAAAAGCAGAGAGAAATAATGCATCCACATCTATTTCCTATTCATACGCCACAATTAAAGCCGGATGAGCAGACACAGCTGAAGACTGGAAATTTAATTATAGAGGTTCCTTCCTTAGCATGCTAAAATAGTGCAAGATCTTACTCAGCCCAGAAAAAGAAAACTGGAAATAGAATCTGGGGACCATGATTTTATGAAGGCTGTTCTTTCTCATGAAAAGAGACACACAGAAAGAGACAGGTCCTGTTTTTTCTGCTTGACACTGTTCTTTCTGGTTGTAATTCTCGGAACATTTATTGTAGAGGAAAGCACCCCAGCCACTGGGATTCTTGCCCACAGACTCTGAGGGAGAAAGCATCACCCATCCCCCTTTGAATTTCTCAGTGTTACCGTAAAATCCAACATTACTTACAACGTCCACCGGAGGGCGATGTGCCACTGCTGGTACCACCTTCTGTAGCAGGACCCGTGAAGACTAACTAGTTACTTACCATCTGTATAACTTTAAGTCCTCAGAGCACAGAACACCTAATAAATAAAAGAAGTCCCTCCAGTAGATGTGAAGACATAGAAGAAAAGATGGAAATGGCACCAATCCTGTCCTCTTATCCCCATTTCCTTACCCATGGTCCCAGAGGAGACTAGATTCCCAGGGGTCTCGGGATGCTTCTTCTCCACAGTGACGTGTGACTAACACAGGACACATAATTAATGGTTTCTCCTGGAGTACAGCTGGTCTCTTTAGGTTCCTTGGTATCTCATCCTGGAGAGAGGACAAGATTAGGAGATGAGTATAACTACTGTGACCATTTTGGAGATGAGGACCCTGGAACTGAGGCCCGAGAAGTTTATTACCTGGTCCAAGAACAGGGGCCTCTTCTCTGTGCTCCCACAGCACCCTGTCCCTTCCCTAGCCACACTGTGTTGGAAGCTGATGGTTATTTGCCTCTTTCATCCATCAGATGGGAATGACAGAGGCCAACGCATTGCATTTTGTTCACTGCTCTATCCCATAATGGAGAACAGTGCTGGACACCTGGTAGGCATAAAATGGAGCAGAGCCGGGGAGAGAAGAGGGTACGAGGTGGGATAGAATGAGGTCCCATCTAGGGCATTTCCTGTGTTTGCAGCTTGGATGAATGAGGACAGAAGCATGTCTGGGAGGACAGAGGAGAAATGGCGGACACTGTCTGATGAGTCCACGAAAGGGAGAAAGAAAACCTAGCCACCTGCAGGCTTCCGGCCTATTACTCCTTTTACTCCATCACTGGACAGCTCTGACTCTCGCTTTATGTGGCCAGAAAATGACACGTGACAGAATGCACACGAAAGTGTCTCAATTCTAGAGCTGAGTGCAATCGCGACCATTGGTTCTGTTTATCAATGTCCTGATCTAATAAGAGCAATAATAGCAAATCCTTATTGCGTGCTTGCTGGGTGTCAGTCACTGTGCCAGGAGCTTAACACATGTGACCTCGTTTAACCCTCACAATGAAGGTGAGTGTGGATTTTTGCGGATTTTACAAAGCCAGACAGCAGTTGGTGGAAGAGTTGGGATCTGAGCCCAGGCCCAAATGCCAAGTCCTTGCTCTTTCCTTGAAGTAAGAGATGCCTACAGCATGGCACACAGACCACTGTCAGTGTCCAAGATGACTTTAATGGTGCATGGATAAACATTTCTCATACAATTTTAAGTGTATTACATATATTTTTGTGCAATAAAAAAGACCAATAACACATAAAGCAACGTCAAGGCCTTCTTTGTGGGTGGGAGGGGTCAAAACACTGACATCACGCGACCTGTGCCAAATCGCCTAAAGATACCTTGAAACACCTCTGTCCTTTTCCCCAGCATTTATGCCTGGGCCTAAGCTGCTCATCACTTCTCTTTCTCTCCAATTCTCCATGCCCAGACATCTGGGAGGTCATCCCCTTTTCCCAGCAGCTTGTCCAGCTTCAGGTTCTAGCACTCTCTCCCACCTCTTTTCACCAGCACAACAGTCCTCTACCTGCATTCGCACACATGGAAACCAGCCTAGGACCCATATATTGTATGCCAGATGAACGATGCTGCCTGAAAGACTTGGTCGTAGGGTTTAAACCAAATAAACACATGAATGATTTGCATACAGCATAGAAAAGCAGCACATGGTCAACATTCACTTTGAAAGCAAAGTCGCTCATAGGAAAAGAGAAAACTCATATATATCCTCAGACAGACAGAGACAGACACACAAACGCGCACACGTGCGCACATACACAAACACATACGTACAGAAACACCGACGTGGTAGTAGCCATTTATTGAAGTCTTGAGCCATTTATTTCTCCATCTCTGGATCCCATCCATGCAATGGAAGTCACAAAGGTGTAACCCTCAGTACAGTTGGGTATTTTCTGATCACCCAGATGACTGAACCGTCCCTGGACACACATGCACATTCATGTTCTCCTTCCCTCTCCCTCTTTTCTACCTCGACTCAACTTCCAGAAGGTGAAGTGCTGGGACAAGCTATTCCAAATAGCAGAGGAGGAAACTTGGCAAGCAGGGGATATGTTAGAGACACCAGGTCGTAAACTCCCTCCCTCTAATCTGGGGTGAGAAACGATGGAGAATGAGGGGTAGGGATTGAAGGCTGATACCTTCCCTGTGCAATGGCACAGTCGTGTTTATTGCACAATACTTGGAAACACATACCTACTTAGTTGGGTTCTAATTTGTTAAATAGATAATTCATGTTAAATATTCAACGTATATTATGTGCACATCTAATGAAACATATGTACAGAAGAGAGCCTGAGTGCAAGAAAACACACACACACACACACATGGAAAGAACTCCAAGCTCTCTTCCCCAAGTGAAACAATACTGAGGATATTTATTTGTACTTACTCCTTTGAAATATTATTGCTTTTATAATGAAAAGGTGAAAAACAGCTCAACATCCATAAGAGGTTGGCTAAATCCGTTAGGAAAGGTCCGCATTTCTTAATTCTATAAAGCCATTAAGTGATGATGTTTATTCATGCCAGGTGACGTAAAAAGATATCTGCCACCTATAGTTTGAGACAATCTCAACTATCAAGAAATTACGTAACATTAATAGTGGTTTTGTAATATACAACTTAGAAATACATACGTTTCTACTCATTATTTATTTCTGAACATTCTTTTCTGAATGGTTAATACACGTACAAGATAGGCATTTCAAAACATCAAAGAGGGCATACAGTACACAGACCTCCTTCTCATTCTTCTGTCTCCCCATCCACCTACCAAGAGACAGTTCTTAAAGCAAAACCAAGCAAAATGACATCATTCATAAAATAAGCTCAATGAGGTAACACTAATGAATCTTAAACATATTATATAAAAACACATTAAATAAATGTGGCTAATGAGCAAAGCTGTGAGTAACGACCAAACACACACACACACACACACACACACACACACACACACACACACACACACAGAGATAATCAATAGAAAATGTCCTAATAAATGTTTACGAAACTGTTTGGATGCAGCGGTCCTACTTACCAGATAGATAGATAGCCCTGTTAAACACTATCCTGTTCACAACAGCACCATAGCCGGATAATACGTATGAATAATCTGCAAACAAGTGTTGAGAGTTGTATGACGAGTACTCACTCAATCTAAGTGAGGTGGAAGACGACTTGAGAAAGCAGAGGCACTCCTTGCTTATTGCACTGGAAGATTATCGCTGTACACAGACAAAACTGTGCTCTGTGTTTTAGACTAGAAGCAAGTCCACTGGAAAACACTGCAAGAGCAGGAGAAAGGAGACAGACAGGTTCACCCGTCTGGATACAGACCTCTTTCACACAATAATCCTCCAAATGGAGGTGGCTCTCTCGGCCATGGTCCCATGGGCACGTTTCGGGAGTCTTGCGGCCCCAGTCCCTGCTCCTCTTCGGAAGAGGGGAGCAGGCGCGCCCTAATGGACGCGATCCGAGGGTCTTTTGCTCCTTCGTGGCCACCGTCGACATCCGACCACTCCGCAAGGATAGTGCCGCGCGTCGCCATACACGCCGGTTCGGAGACAGATGCGTGGAAACTGTGCTGCACAGCTAGTGCACAAGCTGTGTGGCGCCGGGTGCATGTGGAGTGGATTAATGTTCAAACCTGCTGGGATCAAGAGTAAA